>NW_007053725.1:26062-118099 GCF_000164805.1 Carlito syrichta
TGGGGACTAAGCTTCCAGAAAGCTTCCTGTGCCTTGCAATAAGCTAGAGGGGAAGAATAGGATGTATAGGGCATATGGCATGTTTCCCATGTGATGGCTGGAAGGGAATGGGGTTCATTGGTTGTTTTGATAAGGTGACAAAAGTTACCTGGGAGAAGATGACATTGCTTGTGTTGATTCAAAAAGAGCACCTATTTTAGGGTAAAAGTAGTCATTTGCCAAGGCTTGAGCTGAGTGATCCCTTGAATGCAGCCATAGAAGATGTTCTCTGGATACTGTGCAGACATCACTGATCAGGAGTGCTTCCCTCTGGCCTGAGCAGCGCTTGCTTTCCCTGTCTTGGTGAGGTGAGCAGCGCATTTAACTTCAGCCATGGGGCCTTCTGCAAACCCCTCCTGCTCCTCTCCATTCCTGAGCTATGTTTGCTCCTCTGTTCTCAGAGAGCAGCACTTTCACTTGATCCAAACTGTGAGGCATCTTCTGGGCAGGCAGATTTGTTACTAACAAGGAAACTGGCACTGACAGCTTTTTAGGTTCTGATGGGAGAAATGCGACGCCTTTGCATCAAAATGGTTTAACTCGCAATGCGGCATATCCTCTGGTGGAAATCAAAGAGAAAAAGAGAAATTTAATTGTCAGGCTGTAGAGTGTAACATTGAAACTACTTAGATTATGAGAAATGTGTCTTTTCAACAGCTTAAAGGCCACAGCTCTCAACATTTTTTCTGGCATGGGCAGCTCAGACAGGATCCAGAAACCCCAGCCTATAACTCATATTTCTGTCAAACACGCAGTCGAGGAAACAAGAAGTATTTGATTGTAGTATAAGTTGTGAATGTTCCCTATTGGCCATATGATTCTATTAGCTCAGCTCATTCCTGTTATAGAAATATCAGAGGTAATTAGAGTTAGAGGAATCTAAGGAGACAATCCAGTCCCATATTAAGATCATCAACTCACATGCTCTTATTAAAGAAGTGTTTTTAAAAAAATTAAACAATAACAACAACAAACATATTGGGGTCCAGAGAGATGAATATTTGCTGGATGTATTCCATCAGTGTCAGAGCTGGGACTGTAGCTCAGTCTCACAGCTCTCAGCCTACTTACGACCCTATTCATGGTACCACACTGATGCCCCACTTCCTGTAGGAGTCTTTGAGAGCCAAAATGACTTCTTGACTAAGAGGTACATGTCTCTAGGATAAGGACAATTCAGGTGATCAACAGGAAAAGTACCCTGAGTCAAATATCTTTTGCCATGCTTTCCTAGAAATGCATCACATGTCATTTTGACAACAGATTTACCTTCATTGGTCAAAATTAGTTTTAAAATTAGTTTTTATTTCCTAAGCTCATAACAACTTAAAAAAGAAGATGTCTGGGTAGCAGACAGTAGTCAGTCTGGGACTACTGTGGGTCATAACCTCAAGGATCCAAATGTAAACAACGGCAAACAAGCACAACATCAATGACTAAAACTATCAGGAGAGAAAAGAAGGAAGCATACACCAGCCACCCTGCACAACACAATGAAGGTCTTCAAGAGTCACATAGTCCTAAATCTGGGAACAATTGTAGCCAACAGAATAAGCTTTGGAATCTGAGAAAGCTGATTCAAAACTAAGCTCTTCCTATCATGGACAAATTACAAGCAATTGATAAGTGAGTTAAAGCCAAATTAAACTGTAGTTTCCCTTCCTGAGAAATAGGATGGAGGGAGACTGTCATAATACTTCCTGCATAGAATTGTGGGGAGGCATGACTGTTCCTCAGCACAGGGTGGGACACAAGGAAAGTGTATCAGAAGTGGCAGCAGCTGCTATAATGACTAAATATTATATGTGATAATGAAAAAATTGCTATAATTATATATTATATGTGATATATAATATATTATATTCATTATATTATATGTGATTATATGCAAAATAATAATATAGATTTATAATATTTTCGCTCAGTAAATTAAATGTATACAGCCAAGTAAGGAATTTCCAGGCTTAAACATCTAATGGGAGGTTAGACAGGTTAACCTTTATAGTTCATTCCAATGGTTCAATCATAACCCTGCGGGCCTGTGATTTTATAAGTCCTTTTAGGGATTTAATTCTACTCTAAGCAAGATCCTGGTGTCATGTTAGTCTCAATTAGGTGGAATGTTAATAGGTAAATAAAACATAACTGAAAAAGAAGAACATGATTGAATACATGCATCTATCTTTACTCATGTCCAAAACCTCACAGTAAAGGAATTTAAAATACATGAGCCAATAAGAACAAGAGATGGGAGAGAGAATGAGAAAGAAAAACAAAATTCTGGAAGCTGGAAAGCAAAGGGAAGGTTGGCAATAGGCTTAGCCAGCTAGGGACAGTGGGAAGCTGCCTGTCTTGCTAGAAAGGTCAACAAGAAAAAAAGAAAGAAAAGCAAGTCAATTTTGATGGAGAACCTTGAAAAGGCTTAGAATAGGAAGCAGAAACAGGAGTCATGATATATGGTTGAGATTTCTGCTTTAGTCATTCCAGCGTATACTTGCTTTTCCCTAAAGGTCTTTATTCATTTGTTTGATCTCTTCTGCCCTGTGAACGTCTACTCATTCTTCGAAACCTATAACTATTGTTTCTTGAAAAATAGAGATACCAATGTTCTTTTAGCCTTGGAAATGTAAATTTGTGTGTCTGGGTGGGGAAATGTAAATTTGTGTGTCTGGGTAGGGTGCCTCTTTCTTTTTAAAATCCAACTGATTGAGACCAATGGGATGTCTAGGCTCTTTCCCCAAATAATTTCTGAAGTGCACAGAGAATACCAGCATATCCCCTAAGTTCTTTCTGTTTATGACATGTGCCTTCCTGCTCTGGCCTGCTGGCCCTAGCTTCTTTATGATTACCTCTGGCCATCTTATTAGAACTTTTCTGATGTGTCTCACCCATTTTCAGTCCACTTTACCCCAAAGCATGGCACAGTACCTTCTTTTTATTCTCCAATGCTTATTGACACAACAATAGGAGATAGTGCTATTTAACAAATTTTACTACGGGGAAAAGGAAAACCTAAAAAAAGATACCGTAGATCACAATGCCTAAATTCAGTCATCGTGTCCCTTTGAAGGCAACCCTGAACTGGTTCTCTTTCTTTGACCCCAGCCCCCTGCCACTGGAACAAGGGTCTACTCTTCATACTTGGAAGTCTTCTTTCTCTTGTCCTCCCAAACCCACGGTCAAAGTAAGGAAAAAACCTACCGATGACATGGTAGACAATATTGTACTTGACAATGTAAGTGATGTACCCTGCCCAACCTGAAGAGAGAATTTGACATTGTTAGAGTAATGAACCTGCTCTAGAGGAAGTATCTATGTTGGAACACTCTTTCCATCCAGGGTTCCTATAAGGCCAGTGAGTAGGTACTTCTGTTTACATATGACTGAAGAAGACTCACCTAAAGCAATGGCCAAGGATTCATGGTGGAATGCCTACTCCAAAGATATATTCTAATTCTACCCAAGGACATAATGCTGCAAACAATAGTCAAAAGCAAGTTATTTTTTTCAACCCCAGATATATATATCAAGAATGAGACACAATTTCCAAGCAACAAGAAGTAGTTGGGGTCTATCTCTAAACTATCTTTTGGCTTCCCATTACATTTCCCTTTTGATTGACCTAGACAATATTTGTGGCGTGGTTTGCTTTTTGGTGGTGTTCCCAATCTTGTAAATTTAGACAAACAGCAATAAGACTATAGTTCTTCTCATATAGTATACTGTTGTTATTTCCTGATGAGGCTGTTTTTCCCGGTAGGATATGAGCTGTTTGAGGGCAAAGAGTATTCTATTCCTCTTTCTATTCCTGGCACACGGTAGGCCCTCTGTCATGCTGCTGCTGAATTGAATCGGCTGTGGTAAAAGAACAAAATGCTTCTCCTCAGTCAGCATTTGTTTTCTAGGAGCCATTCCAATATACTTCCAACTCAAAAATGCGATTTAAAAGATAGACAGAAAGTGAACTGAACTGAATATTTCACAAAACACCTTGTCTTTGAAGGTGGAAACAAAATCAACCACCTTCCCAAGATAGCTATTCTGTCTCACATTTTGAAGCGATGAAATGTTGAGTGCTGAGGACCCTCAGAAAATACAAAACCATCCAACTCTACTAATGCAGCCATAAGCCAGGAGGGGAATGACGAAGGGTGTCATTATCATCCAGATATTTTTAGAAGTTCTTTGGTGACAGGTCAGATTTTTGAGAATCAGAAAATGATAAAAATAATCTTGTTATTCCACAAAGGAGGCTCTCTATATAGATCAGGCTGATTTTGAGCACTGACTGAGAATGTTGAAAAAATATTTTTAAATGTGAGTGAAATGCCTTTGGGGGCAGACCTAGCCCTGCTCTATAAAAGATTTATCTTGTGGGGGTGAGAGATTTTGGTGATATGGGCATAATAAAGACTCAGCTGTGAGTGAATGCAGGTTTTTTCCCCCAAATTTTCTACAGAAGGGTTCATATGGAAGAATTTCACAAAATATAGAAAAGTTGAAAGCTGAAAGTTGCTTTGAAGCTACTAGATGTGCCTGGGGTGTTCTCCTTGCTCCCACCAGCTGACTATACAACCCAGATCTTAAGGGACTCTCATGTTTCCTCACCTTTAGACTGTAGGATTCTGCAGGATTCCTTTACAGTCTCCATTTGTAGCTATTGCTAAGTGACCCTATAGCTGCATGGGGCTTGGAGCTCTGGATTTCAGGTAGAAACGACCCTTTGTTTATTGGAGATGTTTGCTTCTTTAAATACTCAGCCATCTGACTTTCTAATTGTTTAGGATTAGTCATAAGTTAAGTAGGACAGGGAAGATGTTATAAATAGTTTATTGCATATCCATTCAAGAAATTTAGGCTAAGTTTATAATTCACTAAAAAGAGAAAACCTATATGTTTATTTAAAACATTGTAGTCTCTCATTTAGAATATATGGATCTGACATAAAAATTGATTCTGTATGATTATTCATGTAAATTGCTGTTTTCCTCTTGCTTATTTTGCTTCCTTTTTATTTCTTGTTTTTCTTAACTTTGAATTTGAGCTTTTAAAAGTATTCCCTTTATATATCTTTTGAATGTTTTTTAAAAAATGGATTAAAAATATAAGCCAACACATCATGGAAGCTTTTGTACACTTATTTCTTTGGAGTGAGGAGGTGGTTTCTGTTATTACTCTGACTTCATATCACTAAATAATATGTTTTTTTATAAAGTAGCACTCACTATGACTAATAAGACCTGACTATAAAACAAATAATATTAACATATCATATTGCGAAATATATAGGTTCCCAAAGGAAAGTGTTCCATATTCCTACAGCAGAGCAGATAACTGGAGAACTCCAAAAGGGACCTATATCACTCGTAGGCTCGTAATGTGCCTTGGTGGTCAAGAACTATGTATGAATGACACTGGGTGTTGCTTTTTGGAGGAGATTTGAGGAATTCTGAGTCATTCACTCCAAAGTGTCCACCATGTCAGTCTACCTGTGACAGGGCCCACATCTGCCAAGCCCTTAGATTTAGGCCCTGGAGACCTCCTGCAAAATGCAAATGTGTTATTAGAAAGGGCAATACATCAACATTTACCACCTGGTATCATTAATTATTAAGTTACTGACCTGTCTCCTAAACGTGGTTGGGAGAAGGGAGAGATTTGAAGAGGCAATGTTTTTCTGATCCTCCTGGAGGGGGAGAAGGGGAGACACAGAGACCATCTCTGGGCAGCCAGCACTGAGGGTGGGAAAAAAAGAAGGCAGAGGGACCATGTGGAGATCAAGGGGACTACATCAATGTCACAAAGTTGCAACAAGGCTACAATTTCCCCTTTGGCAGAGCCACTTGGAATAAGTAATATTTTCAGTGGAAATTTATATAAACACTCTCCAGATTCTCATAGAGTTTCTGCAGGTCAAGGACTCTGTTATTTTATTAATAGAAAATACTTTAGACTCTTTAGCCTCATGGCACCAAGCATGAGTTTGATGCAGATAACTTGAGTGAGACAGCACTTCCTGGAAAGAAAGGTATCGGGAAGTTTTCTCTGGCAGGCACGAGTGGCATCCCACCCAGAATGTTTCTGAAGTTTCCACTCCTAATGCCCACTTGTGCTGTAAGCATTCTCCTCACTGCAGCACAAGAGAGAAATGAGGCATATCTTATCTTGACCTGGGACTTGCCACAGATGTCAAGAATGAGGGTGGGTCAAACATAAGGAACAGTGCTTCAGTCCAAATGATCATACCCTTGGAGGCTGTGAACAGTATTGGTGCCAATCACTTAGGGTGAGTCTTTCCAGGTCCTTTGAGGAGCCCTCACAGCTTTGGTGACGTGTGCTGTCAAATGGCTTGTGTTCATTAGCCCAAGTGGAGAAGGAGGCTCTAGTGTGCCAGCCTCCTGCATCAGATTCCCAAGGGAGTTACCCTGGAACCTTAGGGCAGTGCATTTAGATAATCTCACTGAAGGACTGGCTCTTGGACAGAGAATTTTTCTTATTTTCTTTTTCTACTTAAGAAGAAGCATGGCCGGGCTCGGTGGCTCAGCCTGTAATCCCGCGCCATTGGGAGGCTGAGGTGAGTGGATTGCCTGAGCCCGCGGGTTCGAGACCCGCCTGGGCAGGTAAGACCTCATCTCTACAATAAATCAAAAAATCAGCCGGGCGTGGTAGCGCGCACCTGTAATTCTGCCTACTCGGAAGGCTGAGGCGGAAGGATCGCAGGAGCCCGGCAGGTCGAAGCTGCGGTGGCCCGGAGCGGCTGCTGCACTCCAGTCTGGGCGACAGAGTGAGACTCCAACTCAAAAAAAAAAAAAAAGAAGCAGCATGATATGGCGGGAGAGAAAAGGACTTAGAGTGATGAGGCCATGCGTTTAATCTCATTCCAGCAATTTAAAGCTCATGTCATTCAGGACAATTAATTTAGTCTCATGGATTCTCATCTCTGAAATTCAGATGATGCAATAATTGCTCCATAGAGTTGTTGAGAAGATAAAATAAGGGCAGGAGTGACAATTTTACATTTATCAAAATAATTTTCGTGAGGTTCCCAGTGGTATGGATGGGCTTCTGATCAGATAGTCAGCTTGAATATATACCAGACTTTCTGAGGGTAAAAATTCAAAGGCTCTATCTGAAAGGATTAAGTTTTGGGAACACTTTTTTAAAAAAAGTAGGATTTATTGAGAGGACAGAAAAGCCTCCATAACTGGATCCAAGGGTTTGCCCAGGAACACTTTTTATGGATTTTTAGATATGAAGGGAACCTTAGAAATCATCTTGTCCAGCCACCATATTTGAGGTTTTCAAAATTGTATGGAATTTAATTTTTATCAAAGAAACGCCTGCATATAGTTTTAAAATAAAATATTTACAATGAAAAGCAACAGTTTCCTATCCCACTACACCTAAAATCTCACTACCTAAGAAGATAGTATCTTGGTGAATTCAATTTTACACATCTTCTATTATCTACTGCTCTGATACATGAGTAATTAATTAGTTCATTGCACCCACCATGTCCCTACTCATTCTCTCAACATAGTCTTACCATAATTTTTAGATTCTTTATGGGATAACTTTGCAACTTCACAATGTATACAATTGTATTTTTAATTTTGTCATTAGGCTGCAATCCTCTATTCCATGCTTTGAAAGATGAAGCCATTAATTAGCACTCCATACTTCCTTTCACCCCTTCATACTACTCACTTCCCAGTTTTTATCATTTAAATTTTTACTTTTATGTTGTTAAAGTTGATGACATTTACATTCTATGCTATTGTCTCATGACTTGTTTATAATAGCTTAAAAATCAATAATAGTGTTTACCTAAGAGTTAAGTAAATGTGGTTTACTGTAGAGTCAAGTGGAAGATAATGATTACATCGCTTCTATTGTATAGCATATCTTTTTCCCAAGAGTTTCTCATTGCCTTTTTTCTTCAATACATTTTTGTATTTAATTATTTGTTCATTTCATAGAATATTAAAATTGTATAAGCTAGTCATCAAAATCTTTTTCTCCCACCCCCAGTGACCCTCTATTCTCTTCTGATCAACACTGGTTGAAGTCCAGATTTGTGTTTATATTTGTCATCTTGGGCTTTGTTTTTGTTTTTGTTTTTCTTTTCTGGGCTGAATCTCCAGTTTCCTAAGACTTCTGTTTTCTTGATTTACTTGATAGACAGGAGCACATTCTCAAACAATTTCTTAAGCACAGGGTTTTCTTGCACGGGTAAGTCCTCAGGTGAATATTTTTTGTAAGACCTTTTTCCATATAAATAATTTTATTTTAAAAGTGTTTAAAAATTCATAAGCCCATGCGGTATATTGTTTTTCATTAAAATGACTTAGAATTCTAGATAGAGATGAGATGTTTGCATATATATTATTTAGTCAGTGTATGGGGATTATTCATATTGTTCAGACAGCACCTCTATGTTTTTTATTGTTAAATGCTTCATTCTCAGCTAATTGCATACCTCCAATCATGAGAAAAAAAGGAGCAATACAGTGATTACTCACAATATCAAGCTATTGGGAACCTGTTTGCAATGAACAATATAGAGCTATACTGCTTTTGCAGTACCATTTATTGAATTCTGGTGATATTGTTACTTAACGATCAATCATCAGGAAATCAACCATCCAGCCTCACATGAATATTGGCTTTCTCAATGACTTTCTCAAAGGTAGTTGTTGTGCTTCATTGATGATGACCAAAAATGCAAATCTTATCCAGAATGCACAGAAAAGTGTGAACAATATTTTATTTTCTGGTTATATTGAATTTATCATTCAGAATTTTTTTTTGAGTTGGAATCTCACTTTGTCATCCAGGCTGGAGTGCAGTGGCATGCTCCTGGCCACTGCAGCTTCAACCTGCTGGGTTCAAGCAATCCTTCTGCCTCAATCTTTCAAGTAGCTGGAACTCCAGGCATGCACAACCTGGCTAATTTTTTGATTTATTGTAAAGAAGAGGTCTCATCAAGTTGCCCAGGCTGGTCTTGAACCCCTGAGCTCAGGCAATCCTCTTGCCTTGGCCTCCCAAAGTGCTGGGATTACAGGCTTGAGCGAGCATGCCCGGCCTCATTCAGAATTTTATAACTTGAACACAGAACATGTCTTCTAACTCTGTCTTCTGTAAACTCTCTGTGCTGTAATACTTCATTCTTAGAAAGTGATCCTTTCAATATTAACTGCACTTCTGCCTTCCACTCCCTGCTGCCAATGGAGAGGACTAAAGGAACAAGAAGTGCAACCTCGTTGACACAAAGAGTGTCTATCTTTCATCAGGAATGGCTTCAGTCAGCAATTCTGGGAATGCCATCCCATATCCATGAAGGCAAGGGAGGACATCAATTGGAAGAGCCCACTGGTGTTGCAATGCAAAGATCTTGTTCAATACACAAAAGTCCAGTGATCTTCAGCTGTTCCATAATATTTAAGAACCAGACAATAAGTTGATCTCGAGCTGTGTGTTAGATGGTGGTGGTAGTGATTGTAGGCTGGCAATTCCCTTTAATATGATGTGGGAAAGTGAGCAATAATTCTGGGGACTCAAAATTGCCTGATTGGAGGTCTTTTCTGTGTGGTCATTCCATTTCTTTGGAGAAGAATCTTCTTATTATATGTATAGTGGGTGTATTAATTTTCTTGAGCTGTCAAAATAAAGTTTTACTGACTGGATGACTTACACAGAAATTAATTTGCTCACAGTTCTGGTGGCTGGAAGTCCAAGATCAAAGGGTCTACCATTTTGGTTTCCTCTGAGGCCTGTCTTCTTGGTTTGCAGATAGCTGCCTTCTCTCTGTGTCCTTGTGAAAACTTTTCTCTGTGCACATGCACCCTGGTGTCTTTCTATATGTCCTAGTCTTCTTTTCTTATAAAGACACAACATATTGGGTTTGGACTTACCTTAAAGGTCTCATTTTGACTTGATTGCTTCTTTAAAGGCCCTGTCTCTAAATACAGTCACATTCTGAGGTACTGGGGGTTAGATTCCTAACATGAATTTTGAGATGATAAATTCAGCCCCTAGCCAGTGGGGTAGATACATATCTGTCAGCCTGAAAATAAAGAGAGGGTTTGAAAACGGGAGTTCAACTGTTGGCTCTAGAGTGAGGTTTCTTAATTTTGATAGTTTTAAACACTTTTGGCTGACTGCATAACTCTTTGCCTCGGGGACTCTCTTGTGCATTGTACAATGTTTAGCAGAATTATCTTCTTACCACATGGGTTAATTTTTTTCATCTCTTACAGAAAATGTTATCATAGAAGTGACCTTTCCATTTTCTTCTTCAATATCCCTCATAGACCCAGCAAATAACTTCCAAATGCTTGTTGATTGATATGTATATCTCTGCTGCAACGGTACTTACATGAGGATTTCCTTCATCGTGTATTCAACAAGTAGCTATTAAGTGTCTACTTTGTGCCAAGTATCATTTAACTCAGGGTTACAACAGGCAAACAAAACAGGCAAAAATCTCTGCCTTTATGCGGCTTTTATTCTGAGGTGAGAGTTAACAATAAATCAGATAATTTAGAAAGTGTGTTCTAACGAGAAAGAACAGAAAGGGAGATTTCAGATGTGTGAGAGAAAGTGGGGGGTGAAAGTGTTAGAAAGAGTGGTCAGGAAGGCCTGAGTGAAGATGCGAGTAAAGACCTGAAAGATTTCCCGGACTGGAGCTGAGAGGCGCTTTCTGGTGGAATCACTTTGTATTAGCACCAGCACATCAACACGTCACCACCTTCTACAAAGTGGGTGTTTCTGCGACACATCTTTCTTTACCACTCAGAGGAATTGATGTCCCTGCTTCCGTGTGAGCCAGTTCCTTTCCTCTGGGCTGGATTCCATCTTTTCTATTCCCTTCAGACACTTTCACTCATCGGCATGTAGCTCAGGTAGAAACTTGCTTTAGGGCCTCCTTTTTGACAAATAAACAAGCAACAATTAAATGCCTCCCTGAGTCTTGCATCAATTTCTTCCTACTACTTTATTCTTGTCTTTCCTTTAGAGGAAAGTTTTTTTTTGGAGATGGGGGACAGGGGAAGAGATCTTTATTTACTGTACCTGTATCTGCTGCTCAGTCCATTACTAGATTGCTTCTTTCCAGACCATTAAAACTAGATTTGCAAGAGTCACTAGCTGATTATAAAGTTGGTTGCTCAGCCTCAGATCTCTTTTCTAGATGCTGCTTTGGGGTCCTGGGGTCAAAAGTCTGTGTGTCATCTTTCTCCTTTGTCATCTGGTTTCCACTGGGTTTTGCTGGTAGGGAACCCTAGAGGGACGCCAGGAGATGGGAAAGAGTGCTTGTTCCTATTTGCTTGCTGTTCATGTCAGCATAACCCAGCAGCAACCTTACGCCCCAGTACCAGTCTTCTGGTTCTACCAGCACCCCCAGAATCACTCTCCTGCCCTCCTCCTCAGGGGTTCCAGCTTCTGCTCTGCTGAGCTCATCTTCCAAGTTTCTAAGGCACACCGGCACCAACTTCAGCTGAGGAGGACCCCTCCCCTGAGCCTCAGCTTCCTGAGGTCCCTTCCCTGAACTCTGGAGGAATCAGCATCTTCTGAACAGTACCTCCTCCTCAGAGGTTGGAGCCCCACTCTGGGGGAAGGGGAATTTCCTCCAAGGGTCTGGATTCAGGGACACCAACCTCTTTCCCTTGTTCCGTTGACGCTAGGGGAGGTAGGTGCTTCCTGCTGTTACAACCTCTGTGCTTTCTCAATGTTCTTGTTTGTTTTTCAACCCTTCAAACCTCTATTTATCCAATTCTCTAAATAATTTTTTTTCTGTTGAAATAACTAGAGTGGTTTCTAGTTTGCTAACTGGACCCTGACTGATACAGTCACCAAAATTATTCATGTTGCCAGATTCAATGGATATCGACTCTTAATCCTTACATTGTTACTTCTGTGTAGCATTTCATTTTTCTTACTGTTCTCCCCTGGCCTCATGATAGTGTTCTTTCTTGTTTTTTTCTTTTCACGTTTGAACTCTCCCTTCTCAGGCTTTCCCATGATCCTCTCTTCCTCTGGCTACCCTGTAAATCTTTACTTTCTCCAAGCTCTCTCTTGGGTCCTCTTTTCTTCTCTTTCTGCTCTGCCCAGGTCAGTCAGAGCCATGGCTTCCACTTCTTGCTGAGAATTCCAGGTCTCTAACCCTGGCCAGGCTGCTTTCAAAAGCTCACATTCTCATTTACAGCTACCAATTGCATACTTCTACTTGAATGTTCCCCAGGTCATCTTCCCATCCCAAACTGCTCTCCTCCCATGCCTACCATCTGCCTCACTACTCAAGACAAAGCAAGAAGATTTGCTTGGACATCTCTCTCTGCCCAACCCCTATCTCTTCTTGTTTTTAACATTCCTTGAGGTTCTGGCTTCTGTCCCCAGCCCTTACCATAGTCCAGATATTGATAACTAACACTTATCAAGCATTTAACTGTGTTCCAGAATCCATAGTAGAGACTTCACATACATCAATTCATTTAATCCTCACAACAATACTTCTGTGAGGTGAATCCTTTTATCTGCATTTCACGGGTAAAGGAACTGAGGCACAGAGGAGTTATTGACTCCTCATAATACAACTAATAACTCAGAGAGCTGGGATTTGGATCTGGGAAGGCAGGCTGTTAGCCGTGCTGTTTGACAGCTTCTCAAGCACCTTGAGCTGCTCCTAGCATACCCGGAACATTTCTAATGGGCATCTCTGGATTTGTCATCTCCAGAATTGTACTGGAACACAGTAAACACCCTAAAATGCTTATCCTCATTTTCACTTTATATGTAGCCCATCTGGTACAACTAGCTTGAGTAAGTTTTTCAAAATACAAATCCGTTCGTATTGTTTCCCCGCTTAAAGTCCTCACTGATGCTCTGTCAGCCTAGAATCACATTTCAGATTCAGGAGTGGGCTTTCACTGACCTCTCTCGGTTTACCTGTGAGGATTCTTCTCTCCGCATACCTTCACACTCCAGGAAACCACTTGCAGCTCCTGGAACCCTGGGAACTTCCTCACATCTTGGCATCTTTCCATCCGAGGCCTCCTTCCTCTGCCTGTTGGCCAGCTCCCATTCTTCCTTCTAGTTTCACCTTGGGTATTGCCTCCTCTGTGGAATTTTCTCAAATCCTTCCCCCTGTCAGACGGGGACACTCCTTTCTCTGTACCTACAGAGAGCTCACCATAAAAGTTGTTTTTATCACTTGTTCCTTTAGTGGGCAGTGAAGATCTCAAGGGTAGCATGGATTTTGCCTGTTCATTTTTATCTGTAGCATCTAATACAGGATCTAGAACATAGTAGATGCTCGGTAAATATTTAGGGAATATGTAAGAATTGTTCTTAGTATTGTTTGGCTGGTTGGAGTTCAGTGGTCAGAGTCTAAATCAAGGATTTTCTCTGAACATATGTATCAGCCATACATATCCAGAGGCATATCCAGAGGCAGTTACAGTTACAGAAACAGAAGTCACCTGTGTTGCTTTGAATGTGGCAGGGTAAACTCACTGCCTGGAAGTCCCTAGGATAATATAGGAAAACTGGCAAAACAGTGTGACCTGCACTTGGTTTTGAGAATCCTCTCAAATGGTGAAGAAATAAGAATCAAGACTCACAGGAAAGACAGAATGCTAATCAGCTCCCTGTGTCTTGTCTCGTGTTGTAAGAAAAAAGAATCATGCAAATGTTGTATAATTGTTTGTCTTCATTATGTGAGCTTGTTCCTTACCTCATTATGCACAGAATTTTCAAGTTGCTTTCTGCTTTCCTCCCATTTCAAATTGCTGATTTGAAACTTCAGCAAAGGTACATATTAATTAGCAGGCCCCCATATAGCAAATATTAATGTAGAAATTGGTGTGAAGCATAAACATCAATTTATAACATCCACTATAGAATGAGAAACTGTGCGAATCTTTTCCAGGCCCTGAGATGGGGGTGGGAGTTTGGAATCTATTTTGAGGATCTGCACAAGCATATTTGTTAGTAGGTTGTAACCATTGTTCCAGGGAATGGCCACTAAGGATGGACAGAATAAGATGCTGGGTATGTTTTATACAGAAGAGGTGGAAGGATTAACATTGAAGGGAAAAACCAGCAGCAAACAGCAGAATGACTACAGATAATACTTGGATATGTATCCAGGGCTGTTCCCACTGAACCTGTTGGTTTAGTCTTCTCTTGACCGACACGGGCATTCCCGTGAGTATTCCTTATGATCACTTCCTGTGGTTAGCGCTGAGGGAAAAGACAGCCTGGGAGTATGGTGTATACATGAGCTGTCGCTTCAAAACCATGTGATGGCTGGGGTCGGTGGCTCAGCCTGTAATCCCGTGCCTTTGGGAGGCTGAGGTAAGTGGATTGCCTGAGCCCACGGGTTCGAGACCCGCCTCTCTACAATAAATCAAAAAATAAGCCGGGCGTGGTAGCACATGCCTGTAGTTCCAGCTACTTGGAAGGCTGAGGTGGAAGGATCACCGGAGCCCAGCAGGTTGAGGCTGCGGTGGCCGGGAATGGTCACTGCACTCCAGTCTGGGTGACAGAGTAAGACTCCAACTCAAAAAAAAAAAAATGTGATGCTACCCTAAACCTCTCCAAGCTCCAGACCTGAGTGAGAAGGAGGAGCTGGAGAGAAAGGAGGAGCTCTTTGGGAATTTCAGCACCTCTTCTCATACCAGCTGGGAGACATTAGCCAAGTTGCTTACCCATTCTGAGTCTCCACTTCTTATCCATATGGAATGTGGATAATAACTCCTACTTTCTAGCAGAGCTCCAGGATAGGGTTAGAGATGAGAAATGCAAGGATTCTAGAAGAAGTATAAACAAGGGAAGCCATTATTGTACTTTTCTTGACCAAAAAGGAGGGAGCTGCAAAAATTCCCAGAGGAAAAGTCTCAATGGTGAGTTCCTGAGAAACTGCTCAGCTCTCCTTAGTTCCCCCTAGAAGATTTCTGACAAAATCCCAACTGATACAAATGTAGTTGACATTTTATCAAAAACCCCAAACCCTAATTTTTAGCCATTGCTAATGCTTATTCTTAGTCTTCTTCTTGGTTCTTAGTCTAGTACTTTGCCCAAAGGCGGTGCTTAATGTTGGAGGAAGCTGATATGGTTTCAGGGACCCAGCTACTGTTTGGTGGCTGTGACTGAGACTTGAATAAACATCAGGACTCAGCTCTGAGCTTTCCCCTCTTCTTGGTGCTCCCAACCGCATCTCCACCAAGCTTACCATACTTGCTCCTCACCAGGGGTCAAGACTCACATGTGGGAAATGGATGCTCTAGAATCAGGAGCCAGCCCCATGATTAGACACAGAATCACCCAACCTCAGTCAGTTTGGTGAAGAGCCTTCTCTTTTCTCTAAGAAAAATTCAAGGACCCAGGAAGACAGTTTTTTAAAAAAGCATTCAAAGAGCCAAATAAGTATATGTATTTGTGCATTTTCTAAATTAAGACCAGTGGAGCGACATATTGTTTATAAGTGTTTGAAGGGTGTAAACTTAAGAAGCTAAGGGAAGACTGAAGGGCTGCAGAAGGAACTGTGTCTCTGAGTTTCTGGTAGAACAGGATGCCCACGAAATTATCTAGATAATTAAATCTGGAAGAAGCCTGCCAGTCTGGGATGGGCCCCTGGGGAAGGTGTGAAGGCAGCAGCTGTACCTGTGTTTTTCCCACCTCCTCCCTTGGGATGGAGAAGGGGAGGATCCTCCTGGGATTCAGGGAGACAGACAAGATGAATAAAGGGCTTTTGTTTTTGAGTTGGAATCTCACTCTGTTACCCAGACTGGAGTGCAGTGGCAAGCTTACAGCCACCGCAGCCTCGACCTGCTGGGCTCCAGTGATCCTTCCGCCTCAGCCTTCCAAGTAGCTGGAACTACAGGCGTGTGCCACCACACCTGGCTAATTGTTTGATTTACTGTAGAGATGAGATCTCACCAAGTTGCCCAGGTTGTCCTTGAACCCATGGGCTCAGGCAATCCTCTCACCTCGACCTCCCAAAATGCTGGGATTACAGGCTGAGCCGCCACCCTCGGCCAAGGGGAGTTTTAACATTTATGATGAATGATTATTTTCTATTACTTTGACCCTAGAGCAGAGACTAAGAATGGAATGATAGAAAGGCATTCCACAACAATTAAGCTATGGACTTAAAAAAAAAAAAAAAAAAAGATTCTTTAGCCAACTTGTTGAGAATGATCCTCCATTGCAAATTTGGAGACTCTGACACATCCACAATAGCCTTATGGGATGACTGAGGCTCTCATCAGGAAATCATGGACTTACTCATCTTGAAATGAAAAAGGCATATGTACCTTCTTGTATATTGTTTTTACTTGGCAGGCAGGCCAGGCATGGTGGCTCATGCCTATAATCTAGCATTTGGAAGACCAAGTTGAAAGAATTGCCTGAGCCCACAGGTTCGAGACCAGCCTGGGCAACTTGGCAAGACCTCATCTCTACAATCAATTAAAAAATTAGCCAGATATAGCAGTGCATGCCTGTAATTCCAGCTACTTGGAAGGCTGAGGTGGAAGGATCACCTGAGCCCAGTAGGTCAAGGCTGTGGTGGCCATGAGTGTGTCACTGCACTCCAGTCTGGGTGACAGAGTATGACTCCAACTAGAAAAAGAAATAGTTGGAGTTATCAGTTAGCCCTTAATTACCAACCATTTTTAATTGTTTTTAATCTCTTCTTAAGATGAAAAATTTCTCTTTGAGTGTACCTGGTTTCAGTTAAATTAATAAACAATTAGGCTGAAAATAGAGGTTTCAACTTGGAAATAGTCCCTAAGTGAGCATATATTTACTAAGTAGAAGCACATTAGCCAAACAGATTCCCAAGTCAAAAAGGCACTATTCTTAATTAAAAATGTGTCTTTGATTAGAAGTGGAGGAAGCTAAAATGCATATTGTGCAAGTGAAAGAAGCCAGTCAGAAAAGGCTCCATACTCTGTGATTTCAGTTATATGTCTTTCTGGAAAAAAGCAAAGCTATAAAAGCTAAAAGGATCAATAGTTGCCAGGGGTTGGGGGAGGAGATGATGAATAGGTGAGGCTCAGGGGACTTTTAGGGCAGTGAAACTGCTCTGTACAATACTGTAATAGTGGATACCTGACACTATGCATCTGGCAAAGCTCACACAATGTACAACACCAAGAGTGAGCCCTAACGTAAACTATGGACTTTAGTTAATAACAATGCATCCTGAGTCCACAGGTTCGAGACCCGCCTGGGCAACTTGGTGAGACCTCATCTCTACAATAAATGAAAAAAATTAGCCGGGCGTGGTAGTGCGCGCCTGTAGTTCCAGCTACTTGGAAGGCTGAGGAGAGTGGATTGCCTGAGCCCGCGGGTTCGAGACCCACCTGGGCAGTGAGACCTCATCTCTACAATAAATCAAAACATCAGCCAGGCGTGGTAGTGCACGCCTGTAATTCCGGCTACTTGGAAGGCTGAGGCGGAAGGATCGCCGGAGCCCAGCAGGTTGAGGCTGCAGTGGCCGGGAGTGGCCACTGCACTCCAGTCTGGGTGATAGAGTGAGACTCCAACTCAAAAACAAAACAAAACAAACAAACAAACAATGCATCAATATTGACTCATCATTTGTAACACATGTACCACAACAATGCAAAATGTTTGTAATAAGGAATAGCTAAGGGGAGTGGGTGTGATGGGCTGGGGGAGAAAGAGTCTCAATTTTTCTGTCAACCTTTAGGTTACTCTTTTAAAAAAATAGTCTATACATTAAAAAAAAATTTTTTCCAGTCAGCTGGGTGCCTGAAAAGCCTCTGATATTAGAAGAAAAAAAAAGTACACTTATTGTATCATTTTATTTTATTAATCAACATTTATTGTGACTAGCACAGAATGCTAGACTTTGACAAGGACCCAAGATTAGACAGAACTGCTACCTTCAGTGGTAACAACAACGACACCATTACCCCAACAGCAACAACGAGTATGTTTATGAATGCTTGTGACATACTAATTCCCAAATGTAGTATCTCATTTTCTGCATTCCACAAGAGGAAAAAATAAAGAGACTTAAATTTTATATTGCTTTGACGAGAAAAGGAAATAAGTTAGGAAAAGTTAAGTTTAAATTGCTTGTCCAAGGTCACCCAGCTAGAAAGTAATAGAGAGACCTTTGACAACTGTCACACTCAGAAGTCTAGTGTGTCTTCACAGAAGTGTTGCAAAGCTGCTTTGAAGAGTTTTGTTCTTAATGAAATCTTCAAATAAAGATATTAGAACAAATTCCATTACAAACAAGAATTAGATATGGTGTTTGTATTCATCAGTTCAGGTTGATAAAACAGAATACCACAGACTAGATAGCTTAAACAACAAACATTTATTTCTCACAGTTCTGGAGGCTGTGAAGTCCAAGATCAAGGTGCTGGAGAATCCAAAGCCTGATGAGGACCGTTTCCTGGTTTTCAGATGGCTGACTTCTCACTGTATCCTCATATAGCCTAAAAAGGGAAAGAGAGGGAGAGAGGGAGAGAGGAGAAGAGAGAACAAGGAAGAGGAAGGAAGAGGGGGACAGAGAGGAAGGGGAAGAGAGAGAGAGAAAAAAAAGATATCACCTGTGTCTCTTCTTATAAGGGCACTAATCCCGTACAGGGACTCCACCCTTATGACCTAACTACTTTCCAAAAGCCCCACCTCCAAATCCTATCACATTGGGGTTTAGGCTTCAACATATTAATTTTGGAAGGCACAGACATTCAGTTCACTGTGTTGTTCTACTTCAGAAAGCAGAATAACACTTTTTAAAGAAGAAATTAATCAGGTTATATAATTGTATTTATCCATTCAAATTTAAAGATTCCATTATTGCAATTATTTTTTTTTTTTCTGGGAAGATAAAAGTACATTGGCACATGGCTGAACTTTCCTCTTAATAAGAATTAAAGCACAAAGAAAACAAGTTGGAAAATGAGGTGAGGTTCAAATATGTATCTATATTTAACTTTATATGAATAGGAGCATTAAACACCACTGCTGCTTAAGACTGTTAAGTCTTTTTCTGTTATCCCAAAATGTTGGTGCTCCGATCACTCTTGGAAAACAGAAGAGCAAATGTGGCAAATAAGACAGATCCTTTCTTTCCCAGACACAGTTTTCCCACCTTTTAAGGAGTTATCAGTTTTCACAGTTATGAGACACCCAGAATTGGTGCAGTCTTTCTCTTAAGTAGATCACACATAATCACTTTCCAGTAACCAATACTTACCATGTGTAAGCAGTGTGTTAGGAGTCACGGTTTGCAAAGAAATGAGGGCTAAACAAACAAATACATGAAAAAAACAACTGTAGCTCTTACAATGGAAGCAATGTCACATTTTTCACAGTAACAAAAGCCTTAGAGATAAAAAGATCTTGTTCCAAGGTTTGCCGAAGGACCAAAACTAGTAACATCTTTGAAATCCACAGCTCCCAAATGTCGGCTACCTAAGTTTCTGTCCACCCCTATAGCCCTGGCTAATTACTGTTTCTTGAATCACCAGTTTTTAAAAATGAAAAACCCAACTTCACCTACTGCAGTCAGTTTTGTCTAAGATATGTCTGCCCTTTCACACTCGAAGAGGGTCTTCCTTTACAAGGTAAATCCATAGATTTCCACTAGGGCTAAATTACCATAGAGAACTCCTCCCCCTGACCAGGATGTGTACAAATAGATTTGACCATTTCATGGGAAGTGAGCAAGGGCTCTGCATCCTTATGCTGTAAGGTGACCTTTCTCAGAGCAGGTAATCCTCAAAAGCACTGAAAAGATGGAACTCCATACACTGAGGCCTTCTCTTCAAGGGCAAAAAGTGGCATTTTAAATTTTCTCCCAGGAATAGTATTACTAGTACCTCTAATCATGGACTTAAATATGGGATGGCAAAAAAAAGTCTAGCTGACTCCTTATAAAATGCCTTTGGGCTTATTGTACTTGCAAACTAGTCCCATAATAAACATGCTCTGTGGTCAAATAAGTCTGGGGAATACTGAAAACCTGGGGATTTCTACTGCCAAATAAAAGTTTACAGAAAATTTCTGCAGTAAAAAAAAGGAGCTTAACTTTTCTTTAACACCTACCTTTCTCCCTTTGTAACACAAGCAACATCCTTATGAGGGTTCTTTAGGAAATCTTCCTTCAGAGTCAAGTAACATTCATGAATATAAATACCTATTCAGGATGTTTGGTTGATGGATTCCTTTTTTATGAGCAACTGTTGTGAGATGATTAGTTCCTGCGAATTGCCCTTCATGACAGAAAGTTCACACATAGCCTCTCACTGCCCTTCATCCATTACCTGGAGCCTAAAACAGAATATTCGATGTATTATGATGTAAATAGAAAGGGCAGTCATGTCTGTCAAGACTAGGGTATGTCAGAGAAGCAGAAACATGCTGCTTCTCTGATGCTCTGAGTCATCTCCCCAGGGTCAGTTACTTCTTAACTTCTGGAAAAATAGAGGAATAGGTAACGCATTCTTTGCCATTTTCTGAGGAAAGGAGATAAAGCAACCAGTGATGACCTCTGGATGCTGAGAGAACTACTGACTGATGGGGAGCTGTTCCCACCAGAACCAGGACAGTGGCGTGGCTGCCCACAGGTAGAGAGTCCTGGGCTCCTGGGGCACTGTTGTTGCCTTTCACAGCTCCTGTCATCCCTGAGCACGTGATGCTCACTCTGTAGAGGTCCAGTACTAATAACCCCAAGGCTAAAACTCATTTTTCTCCCTCCTTGCCCATTCAATTTACTCTCCACACTGCATTCAAAGGGGTTTTCCTAAAATGCCTGTGTGTTTACCTCTCTTTTCTCCAAGACCACATTAAAACAATAGTATAAATCTCAAATAATGAAAAGAACAAGATAAGAAACATAATCAGGTGAGAGAGTTTAACAAACTTCTGAAAAAATGAGAGAAGAAAAGATGAAGTCGTGTCTGAGGAGGCCAGGCAGAAGAAGCAGCGGTAAAACATCCACAGGGGTAGGCAGAAGGAGAGCCTAGAAGACGGAGTGGCTACTGAGGAAAAGGAGAACTAAGCGGCTGTAGAAGACATTTAGAACAGCAGGCACCCAAGGAAAGGACTGATCTGCAGAACCCAGGGGAGACCCAGGGCTTGGAAACCTCAAGGATAACGAAAGGCAGGGATAAGAAACAGGTCAAAAATAGGAGGAATACTTAAAGGTCTATAGATGGAAGAGTCAATCCCTTCACCAACTTTTCATCCCATGTGGAGAAAGCAAGATATTCAATATCTGTCTGTTAAGAAACAAGTACATAAATAAATAAATATTTTATTGGCTAAATTATGATCCTTCATGTAGAAAAATTCACGTCTCAGAATTCGCCTCATATACCTCATAGTCATGTATCTCAGAATATGAATGAATATGGAGATAGGGTATTTAAAAAGGTAATTAAAGCCAGGCTCGGTGGCTCAGCCTGTAATCCCACTCTTTGGGAGGCTGAGGTGAGTGGATTGCCTGAGCCCGCAGGTTCGAGACCCGCCTGGGCAACTTGGTGAGACCTCATCTCTACAATAAATCAAAAATTAGCTGGGTGTGGTAGCGCGTGCCTGTAGTTCCAGCTACTTGGAAGGCTGAGGCGGAAGGATCGCCGGAGCCCAGCAGGTCGGGGCTGCAGCGGCCACTGCACTCCAGTCTGGGAGACAGAGTGAGACTCCAACTCAAAAAAAAAAAAAAAAAAAAAAGAAAAGGTAATTAAGGGACCATTGTTTCGTTAAGCACTGGCCAAGCCATGTGCTCCTTGAGCTATGGCTGCCATGTTTTCCTAGCTTTGGCTTCCTCCCCTACCTTGGGAAGGTGAGTCTCCTCTCTCTCTACTTTGCTTTCTATAAACTATATTTTCCAATCTAAAAAATAAAAATATTAAAAAAATAAAAAGGTAATTAAGGTAAAATGAAGTCACATGGCCCTAATCCAATATGATGGTGTCCTTATAAGAAGAGGATATTGAAACAGGACACGAACAGAGGAAAGACCATGTGAAGGCACAGGGAGAAGAAAGCCAAGGAAAAAGGCCTCAGGAGAAATATACCCTGCTGACACCTTGTTCTTGGACTTTTAGTCTTCAGAACTAAGAAAATTAATTTCTGTTGCTTAAGCTACCCATTTTGTGGTACTTTGTTATGGCAACCCTAGAAAACTAATACATATTTTTTTCTGAAATCAAATTGAATAGTTCCAGAGAAAAATTTCCTATAATATGAAATTTATGGGTATCCTCACAATAATGACTAGTTCACTATCTGATCACCCCAGGGTGATCAGTGGCAAGGTGATCACAGGCTGCTTGGTGGCAAGATTCTCATCTTCCACATAGAGTTTCCAATCAGCTTTATATTGACTAGTTCTCAAACATGAGAATGCAATCATTCATACATAAGATCACCTGAAGGGATTTAAGAAAAATATTCAACTTAAAAATCTGGAAACTAATATAAATAAAATTTTAAAAATTATCATGAGTGGAATAGATAATTTAGGTAAAGAAAAAAATCTTAGAAACCGTCTAGTTAATATTCTTAAAGAAATTTGAGTGAACATTATACCATAAAGTAAAAATAGGAGTTATGGAAAAGAAATGGAGAAGGAATAAAAATCCTGGAAGCTGAATATATGGTTGTAAAATAAAAGTAGATGAATAGCTGGAAGATATTTAAGAACGCTTCCAGAGAGTAGAACCCCACACAAAGAGTTCCTAACAGGAGAGAAAAATAATAAACATGGCCAACAGAGGGGGAACATCTCATAAGAGAAGCCCCAGAAAGAAAGAATAGAGAACATGGAAAAAATGATTACAGACAAATACAAGAAATTTTCGACACTTGAAGAGGAAGAGAATCCAAATTAAAATGGATAAATTTTAAAAGAAAAAAAGACCCAGAGACCATTTTAAACTTTCAGACGATCAACAACAAAAAGAAGAAACGAAAAATTTCAAGAAAAATAAGAAAAAAATGCATTATCAAAAATGAGAAACTGAATGATATTGGATTTGTTTCATTAGCAGCAACACTGGACAGTAAAACACCAGGGAAAAATACTTACAATTCTGTAGGAAAATTATGTTTAATCTGAAATTGTACACCTTGCTAAAGTTTCACTCGAATTCTTGGGTATAATTAAGCCATTTTCAGAAATGCAAGAGATCGGAAAATGTGCCTACCATATATCCTGTCTTAGAAAGTTATCTGAGGATGCTCTCTAGCAAAATAAAATACAGAAATCAAGAAAGAATAAATCATGTGATTCTGGACAGTAAATTCAATCAAGAAAAGCAGAAAAGAGAAGACTCAGGAAGACAGCTGCATATCCGATTTAGAAAGTAACTAGCCTGAAAAAAAACAGGTTAAAGTGCTCAAGGAGAGGACTTAAATAGATGGGGAGGACTTGGTAGCTTACTTATCATGATGGAAAACAGAGAAGAAAATGGGAACCAAATGAAGAGAATTCATAATTCTAGGGAAAAAAACAAACAAACTGGAAGTATAGAAATGGCAATTGATAAATGTAGAAAACAAAAACAAGAAAGGAAACATAATCAGAGTGAATGATCTTATTCTACGGTGAACAATTTTCATTGTAAATAACTAAGAACTACATTGATTTCCAACTTTTAGAATCAATGTATAGTCAAACCACAAAACACTTAACTACGAGTATAAAAAAATTAGCATTGACAATCTAGAAGTAAAAGTACAGATAAAAGAGACTGGAAGATCATGGTTCAGGAAGGTGTCTAAAAAGTCAAAGGGATGCTAATATTCGCATCTCGCCATCTGGGAGTTAAGAGATATTGTTGACCAGATGGGTTAGCTCACACCTGTGATCCCAGCACTTTGAGAGGTCAAGGCAATAATATCACTTGGGGCCATGAGTTCAAGACCATGCAATATAGTGAGAGCCTGACTGTACAAAAATAAGATAAGATGAAATAAAATAAAATATAAATATAAATAAGAAGTATTGTTTATATTTGAAGTATCAGAAAATAATTCTCTGGGTGTATTACATAAAAGTGCAAGTTGTAAAGGTAAGATATAGAAAAATAAAGACCAAGTCATTAGAGATGGTAATCAACAATGAGAAAGAAATAGAAATGCTGGCATGTCTCCTTGATGGAATACCATCTTAAAAATTGGGGTACAGGACAATGCTTGAGATATAATTTTAAGTGTAAAAAGTAGATTATAAAATGTTAGTTACAAAGCATTATTTAGTTATTTCTGAATGATAGGCTTATGGGTAGTCTTTTTATATTTCATTCATTAAACTGATTTTCTATATTTCATTCATTTAATAGGCTTACTGGGCATCTACCATGTTTTGGGCAAGAGAAATGAATATGGCAACTTACAAAGACAATCAAAGTCCTGACAAACAATTTATAGTCCAGCAAGAAGAAGACATATTGTACCGTAACTATCACCAAATATGAGCTTTATGATGAAGGGCATTAGTGTTGATAGGAAAACATGAGGCACAGGTCCTATACCTAATATAAGAATCTGGGAAAGATTTCTTCAAAAGGTTACTTTTTAATTAATGAATTTATTAAGTAATGTAAGTTGATAAATAAAAATATCATCTGTTTATAGTATATAATGTGTTTTGATATATGTGTACATTGTGAAATGGCTAAATCAAACTAATTAACTTATCCATGATCTCAAATACTTACCATTTTTTAAATGATGAGAACATTTAAAATTTACTCTCTTAATTTCTTTTAAGCTTTGAAATAAGAGGGTTTTGTCTTTTAAAGCAGGGATTCACTGTTAAGAACACAGTGTTATCTCAATTATGTAAAATATATGAGCTCAGGAAAAATATTCAAGGGAAACAAAATATTAACTGTGATTATCTTTAGATTCTGGTATTCTGAAGCACTTTATATTTTTCTTTCTACTCTTCTGATTTTTCTAAGTTTTGTACAAAGGGGACATGTGGCTTGGATAATCAGGAGAGACTAATAAAAGTTATTGTTACCAGTGAAGCAGTTAGATATTTTGCTGTTTGAGAGCCTTTCTCCAGCCCGCCTGTGGATACAGAAGGCAGTTACTAATCTATCTAAAGAACAGTTACAGAGCCGGGCTCGGTGGCTCAGCCTGTAATCCCGCGCCTTTGGGAGGCTGAGGTGAGTGGATTGCCTGAGCCCGCGGGTTCGAGACCCACCTGGGCAGCGAGACCTCATCTCTACAATAAATCAAAAAAATCAGCCGGGCATAGTAGTGCATGCCTGTAATTCCGGCGACTCGGAAGGCTGAGGCGGAAGGATTGCCGGAGCCCAGCAGGTCGAGGCTGCGGTGGCCGGGAGCGGCCACTGCACTCCAGTCTGGGCGACAGAGTGAGACTCCAACTCAAAAAAAAAAAGAACAGTTACAGTTACAAAACTGCCTGTCCACCCTAGGCATTTTTGAGGCTGTCAATGGAAATGGTAGATTCATTTCAACAAATGTTTCAGTTAGCAAATTTGGAGATGGTATTTGTCTGCTATGAGCTTTGCCAATAGAAGTATGCGAAGGTACAAAGAGATGCAGATGACAGGATTATGCCAAGCAGTTGCCTTTGATTTCTGATGTTTCTTGATTCATTGGACTGTTTTGTCATGTCTATCTCCATTCATCTGTACTGTATATTATGTTGCTATTGACAAATATGATTTAAAACACGATCCCTGCTTTTGTGTTCATGTTTCTTGGAATGTGTTTCTAGGTTCCAAAAAGCATTGAAATTGGTTCTCCAATGACTCCTTTCAAGAAATCGTTCCTACATATAGGACTAGATCTCTCAGTGGTGATTTTTATGGACTTGGATGTTTAGTTTACTGCACATATAAGTTCTCTGTCTTATGTTATTTCTCCAGTCACAGATCTTCGTAATAACTTTGTGAACTCTTCTCACTCCCTATACTTTACCAAAAGATCACTTCTTCAAAGGTCATCTGAGATGGAATAATCAAATTAATGCATTTTAAGTTGCTAATACATTTAAAGATCTCATGCAAAAATCACAAGATTTAACTGAAAAGTAAATTGCAATGTGTACACACAGAGATTTAAAATCAGGTGCCAAAGACATAGGCATGCACAGAGAATCTCTGTGTTCTCATGCCTCAGGAGATTCACCAGTGTAAGGAAAATATAAGAAAAGATACCCCAGGGTAGGTGTGTGAATTTGTTGCTTTATCTAAATTCATCCTGTCAACTCAAGTTATTACTGTATCTCTGCTGAAAAAAGAAATTCAAGAAGTATTAAAATTAAACATGGGCTGGTGATCAAAGTCATGGAAAAAACCTTGGTGTCCATCAACAATTTGGACAATTTGGATAAAGAAAATATTATATATATATACACACCAAGGAATACTATGCAAACATAAAGAAGAATGCAATCATGTGTTTTGCAGCAAAGTGAACTAACCTGGAAGCAAAGTCTACTACCACATGTTTTCTCTCATAAGTGGGAGCTAAACAATGGGTGCACATGGACATAAAGATGGAAACAGTAGACATTGGAGAATTCAAAAGGGTGGAGGGTGAGAGAGGGTGAGAGTTGAAAAAGTATCTACTGGGTATAATGTTCACTATTTGGGCAATGGCACACTAGAAACCCCAAACCCATTACTGCACGATATAACCATGTAACAAACCTGCCCATGTACCCTCTGAATCTAAAATAAAATAAAAAGTTTAAGCTCATGCACACACACACACACACACACACACACAGAGTATGGGTTGGTAATCAAAAGAACTAGGTTCTAATTCTGACTTTACCACTAGCTAGCTGAGTGACTTCAGGAAAGTCACTTCATCTCTCTGGTTCTCCTTTAGACCAAGTGATCTATCCAAGTCATTTCTTTTTTTCTTTTTAATTTTTATTTTAAAGATGTGGGGTACAATTTAGGATTAGGGAGATAAGTGGTCATCATACAGATAAACTTTGGGCCTCCCTTTGGTCCCCACTTTGCCTGATTTGAGATCAGGTACCCTTATTGATGTTATGTGCCTCCCCCTCCCTGGCAGTGTTCTGCTACTGCCAATCCCCATCTTATAGTATTATAGTATTATGATTAATGTTCAGGGTCCACTTACGAGTGAGAACATGTGGTACTCAGTTCTTTGTTTCTGTGATGGATCACTGAGTATTATAGACTCTACATTCATCCAAGTTGCTATGAAGTTCATAATTTTGTACTTTTTTTTTTTGAGTTGGAGTCTCACTCTGTTGCCCAGGCTGGAGTGCAATGGCACGCTCCCAGCCACCGCAGCCTTGACCTACTGGGCTCAGGCGATCCTTTTGTCTCAGTCTTCCAAGTAGCTGGAACTACAGACGCACACCACCATGCCCAGCTAGTTTTTGTGATTTTTTGTAGAGATGAGGTCTCACCATGTTGCCCAGGCTGGTCTCTAACCCATGGGCTCAGGCGTCATCTCGCCTCGGCCTCCCAAAGTGCTGGGAGTATAGGCTTGAGCCACCTTGCCCGGCCAATTTTGTTCTTCTTTATGGCCACGTCATATTCCATCATGGATATGCATCACATCTTTTTCATCCAGTCTAATTTTGATGGGCAGCACAGTTGGTTCCATGTTTTAGAAAACCTCAGGAGACACCCTTTCGGCAACCAATTCATTCATCAAAATGCCATAAGAGATAAGATAAGATAAGTAGGACCTCATCAAACCGAAAAGCTTCTGGAAAGTAAAAGAAACCATCAAGAGAGTGGGGAGACAACATTACAGAATGGGAAAAAATATTTGCCAACTGTATATCTGACAAAGACCTAGCATTCAGGATCTACAAAGAACTCAAATGTGCCAAAAGGAAAAAAACAAACAGCCCCGTTAAAAAGTGGGTAAAAGATATGAGCAGACACTTCTCAAAAGAAGACATATGAGCAGCCAACAGATACATGAAAAAATGCTCAGCCTCATTAATCATCAAAGAAATGCAAATTAAAACCACACTGATATACTACCTAACTCCAATCAGGATGGCTATCATCAACTCAAAAAACAACAGGTACTGGAAAGGATATAGGGAAAAGGGAATTCTTCTACACTGTTGGTGGGAGTGTAAACTCATACAACCTCTGTGGAAAACAGTGTGGCAATTCCTAAAAGATCTAAAAATCAACCTTCCATATGACCCAGCAATCCTCCTTCTGGGAATATACCCAGAGGAACTCAAACCATCATATGAAAAAGATAACTGCATAAACATGCTTAGCATTATCCAAGTCATTTCTTTTTTTTGAGTTGAAGTCTCACTCTGCTGCCCTGGCTGGAGTGCAGTGGCACACTCATGGCCACCGCTGGGCTCAGGCAATCCTTTCACCTCAGCCTTCCAAGTAGCTGGAACTACAGGTGTGCGCTACCATGCCCGGCTTATTTTGTTTATTTATTTATTTTTTGGTTTCTTGTAGAGACAAGGTCTCAGCAAATTGCCCAGACTAATATCGAACCCCTGAGCTTAGGCAACTCTCTCACCTCAGTCTCCCAAAGTGCTGGGATCACAGGCTTGAGCCACCCTGCCTGGTTTTATCTAAGTCATTTGTAATGTGAACCCTGGGTGATTTGTGTGTAGGGGTTGCTCTGCACAGCCTGTCTGCCTCAGGGTTGAGGACTTTTGTTCCCTACTCCCATTTGGCTCTACCAACGATCTGCTCCAGGAAAATCTCACAGCAAGCACTCAACAGTGAAGTGGGAGCTACATTAAAGCAACATCCTCCAAAGGGTGCAATGTGAGAGAGATCTGAAGGGTGGGGGATTAGTCTGGGCTCCAAACTTGTTGTGTCCTCACTGAAAGAATCTCCCAGAACTCCCCGGCTAAACCTGTGGTCATATTCCTCTTCCGATTCCTCTTCTGTATTCATTTACTGCAACTTCTCCTTCCAAGTCAATTTTTTACCTCCAGATTGACATCCAAGTTGAAATCTGCCAATGGGGACAGAGAAGGGGTCATACAGGAAATGAAGCAGACATATCAAAATCCATTCCAACTTTAAAAGGCACACACTAACAAACACGAAGTTTCCGCATGCCTCTCTACCAATATAAAACAGCATTCTTGCAGAAGCACAATTCTTTTCCATCATCAAGATCTTCTATTAACAATTCTATTAACAACATCTTTCCCGGTAGGCACATTTCTTTCTCTGTTGTCTTATGTCAAAAGTACATAATACAGCACAGTAATCCAACTTTGGGCTGGCTTCTCTGGAAATTCCCAGCGTTTCTCTCCTGGCCTTCCTTTTGTTTCTAAGAGCAGTTGTGGATTGGTAGAGACCCAAAATGCGAGTTGAAATTTGCATTGCATCACTTGTCACATTAGCTCCAAAGGAAGCAGCAGAGGTAACCAGAAATGAGGAAAAGAAAATTTCTGATAAACAACTTTGATGATTATCTGGAAGCCCAACTGAATCACAGACACCACTAGAGTTTGGAAATGCATTTTGATTTGCAGAATTAGAGGTAACTGCCTCCCACGTTTATGATAGCGTCAATTTAATTCAAAATTTGAGTGTGGTTTCGCAGGCTGAGCATTCATTCCATTCTGTGGTAGTGCCGGAGAGCATGCATTTATTTATCAGGCTCACATGGAGCACATCTGAATTTGGAACAAAAAAATGATTTAAAAAATAACACCCTGAATGCTCTAGATACAGATACTATCACAGATGTTGATAATATTTGGGGGTGAAATGAATGAATTTACCTTTTCACAGACTCAATATTGATTAATGAAAACTTATAACTGATGAATTCAGCCCTGTTATCAAGCAGTCTGAGCCTTTTCCAACATAGAATAGGAAGTTAGAATGTATGCCTCTCTCATTGAACTTGCATTGAATAAAGATTGTTTAACTCATGCACCCCTCACTGGTCCTCTCTCTTTAATTTGGAAATAGAAAAGTTCACAATTAATTTCAGATTCTGAGATCAGAGACAAAGGCAGAGCAGTGAGATTCTGAGAGAGCCTGAAATCTTTCCTGCACCCATGACTGACCCTGGTTTCTACCCTTTTATCATGGGAGTACTTCCTGTCGTCATTTAAAACACTTGAGCTGCTTTTTAAGAGACTTAGTGGTCTTGTCTCTGCAGACTCACGACTCCTTTATCTGCTCTTGGGTGGAATAAGCAGAAGTTTAAAACCTAGATGTTCCTGACTACCCAATCTCCTGGTTCTTCATTCTTTTTCAGACAGAAAGGTGGTAGGACTCTTTGTCTCTAGTAAAGGGGTATTTTCAGATGCCAAGGTGTTGATACAGACAACTGGTCAGAGAGGTTAGGAGGGAGGGAGGGGGATCCAGGCCCGCCCCCCTAATTGCCTGCTGCTTTCCTGGCAGGACTGCATTGGGACACCTCCCTTCCTCTCCACTTCCTTTTCCTCCTCCCATTCGCTGTCTCTTTCCCGACCCCCCAGTTTGGCCCTTCATAGTAAGAGGTCAGGATGTTTTCACACTTGGGAAATCTCATTCAAGAATTTTTGTCAATGGACAAGTCATAAGAAGCCCTTCCATTTCAGGGCTCGTTGACGTCACCAAGAGGCGATAAATATCTGTTGATATAATTGGATGTGAGATTCAGTGTTGAGATAGCAAAATTCTGCCCCTCGCTCCTTGGCAGGGCCCTATGATTTATGCAGGAGCAGAGGCAGCACGCAATCGAGCTGTCAAGAGAGCGTCAGCTTATTAGGCAAATGCTGCGTGCTTTCTGAAGGGGGTCGACGCTATAAAACCCACTCCAGGCTCTGGTGTGGAGAAAGTCGGAGCCCAAGTCCACTGAGAGACTGAGGGGAGAGAGGAGAGAGAAAGAAAAAGAGAGTGGGAACAGAAAGGAGAGGGGAAGAAAACCTCCAGAAAAAGCCCCGGAGACGTCCCTCTGCAGAGAGGCGGCAGCGCTCGGCTCACCTGCGCAGAGCCCGGTAAGGTAGGGAGCGCCTAGACGGGACCGCGCCACCAACTTTGCGCTGCCTGAGCCGCCTCGGAGTGCGCCGCCGAGCCGGCGGCCCCTGTGCCGGCTAGTGTGCACGTGTGTGTGTGTGTGTGTGTGTGTGTGTGTGTGTGTGTGTGTGTGTGTGTGTGTGCGCGCGCGTGTGTGTTCGCTGACTGTGTTAAGATTCCACCAGTAGCTGCGATGTGGCAAAAGCAGACTTAGACGGCTGTTCCTCACGACCCGAACTGCCAGCTACTCCTCGCTGACTGTATAAAGGACCCCCCGCCCCTGGCCCAATCTATCCCGACCCCCGAGAGCAGGCAGCAGAGGCAGGGTACAGAGAGAGGAGGGGGAGGCATTCGTTCTCAGTTTGGAAGAAAACGCTGAAATATCTGGAAGGGAGGTGGTCAGCGTGGCTGAGAACTTAAATTTGTGGCTCTTGTCTAGGCTCGGGGAAGTCTGCTCTAGGGTCGTGAAGAGGAGGACTCAGGGACCATCCCTTAGGGGTCTCCAAAGAAGCGTCCCGCCTGCCCGGCGAGGGCACGAGCTTTGGTGCCGAGCCCTCGCAGGGGTCCCTTTCCCGCTCGCCGGGCGCTTCAGCACCGCGGACAGCGCCCGCCCGATCCCCCGCGGCCAGAGCCGGCCAGGCGCGCCAGCGGGTGTCCCGGAGGAAGACCCCCGAGTGCACCTCCCAGCTGAGCTCAGCTCTGACCAACTCTCTCTCTCTCTCTCCCTCTCCCTCGTTCCGCCCTCTGCCCACCTCTGTGCCGCAGCCAGCGCCCCTAACATGCGGCTGCCGCTGCTCGTGTCCGCGGGCGTCCTGCTGGTGGCCCTCCTGCCCTGCTCGCCGTGCGGGGCCCTCCTGAGCCGGGGGCCGGTCCCGGGCGCCCGGCAGGCCCCGCCATCCCCCCGGCCCCTGGATTTCTTCCAGCCGCCGCCGCAGTCCGGGCAGCCCCGGCAGCCGCAGCCTCGGCCCGTCCTGCTCCGCATGGGAGAGGAGTACTTCCTCCGCCTGGGGAACCTCAACAAGGGCCCCGCCGCCGCCCCCGCGCCCGCGCCCGCCTCCTCGCTGCTCGCGGGCGGCAGCGGCAGCCGCCCCTCGCCGGACCCGGCGGCCGCCAACTTTTTCCGCGTGTTGCTGCCGCAGCTGCTGCCGCCTCGGCGCCCGCTCGACAGCCCCGCGGGTCTCGCGGAGCGCGGCGCCGAGAGCGCCCTCGGCGGCCACCAGGAGGCACCGGAGAGGGAGAGGCGGTCCGAGGAGCCTCCCATCTCCCTGGATCTCACCTTCCACCTTCTCCGGGAAGTCTTGGAAATGGCCAGGGCCGAGCAGTTGGCGCAGCAAGCTCACAGCAACAGGAAACTGATGGAGATTATTGGGAAATGAAATGGTGCGTTTGGCCAAAAAGATTCTGCGTTTAGCACACACACACGTTTGAAAAAAATTACAGTATTCTGTACCATAGCGCTGCTCTGATACCATTTGTTTATTTTTATATAGCTTGAAGCATAGAGGACGTACAGGGAGAGAGCCTATACCTCTTAACCAGCATGCACAAAGTGAATTCGCGTGCAGTAACAACGCAATGTTGTTCGTATTGTCTACTTTTAGTTCCCATTTCCAGATGTCTGTAGTGGTGTTTTAAAGAGAATGTAGACGTGGGAGGAAACGTTTCGAAGATGCAGACATAAGTCATCCGAACTGTTTTTGTTGTGGTTTGAGCCAAAGAGAATGCCATTCTCTGGGGTGGGTACGATGGAATCTGTAAGTTCTCCGAATTAACTTTTCTTGTGAACGTTTCAGTAATAAAACATCTTTCCAATCCTTGGTCAGTTTGTTTGTGTAAGAGAATGCTAAATATTTATATTTTTAATAAAAGCTGCAAAGGTAATCATGACTTTTTCCTCTTCAATGTTCATACACTGAAAATACTCTCAGCTCTTAACTGCCTCCAAATTGTCTCCAGCACAAGAAAAACAAAACAAAACAAAACAAAACTTCCTGCATTTTATTTTCTACTAAAAATACAAATTTATGCCAGTGGCTCCCACAGACCCTGCAATCTCCCTGGGCTCATCTCAGTACCTCAGATGACTCGTCTGAGGTTGAATCAAATAATTTGGGAAGTTACTTCCAGCTCTAGAATTTGACAGTTCTGTAAAGAAAAGATCAATTCATGGTGGAAATACCATTTAACCCTGATCGGTTATAAGATGTGAAATAATTGGGGAGAGTGGGGAAGGATGAAAGGAACAGAGAAGCGTTGAGGCAGGTGTTCCTCCAAACCATACAGCCAAAGTACTGCTTTTCTTTCTTTCTTTTTTCTTTATCAAACTACTATGTTGGTACTATAAAATAATTTTTTTCTAAGTTATTTTCTAAAGACTACTTCTAATAGGAGAAGCTTGATAACATCTTCCTTGGGACAACAAAATTTAGTTATTATAAAATGGCACTCAGAAAAAATTTTCCTTCAAAGAACATTGTGACTTCAGTAATTATACAAATACCCTCCACATTTATGTCTATGCCAATCTTAATCATTTTAATTCTTAGGAATATGAACTGGTTATTTTTTCACTTCTAAAACTGAACAGCACATCTAATTACTTTTGCAATGCATTTGCCTTTGGTGGTTTAGCTATGGCTTTAAAAATTCAATAAAATGTTTAATGTTTTAAAATTAATTTGTATGCAGATTCTTCTTCCCTTGGGAGCCTTGAAATATACTCAACTAGTGGATTAATAAGAAAATACAAAACACTGAATAAATAATTGTAAGACTAACTTTTTAAAAACAGCATTTATTTAAGATTCATACCAGGCAAAATTACACTTATGTTCTAAGGGAAGCATTATGGTGGGACAAATAAAGCATGATTTAAATATAAATATTGACTTTTAATGTGTGTATATATATTTAAATACATGCAGTTATTCTACAATTTACCACATTGGTGCCACAGTAGATACATGAGAAAGTGGACAGTTCTTGCTGGAAGGTCTTTATCAGTTAAAGTGCCTGATATATGACGAGCTGAAACTAAGATTAGAAAAATGCTTCCAGAGATGTCCTAGGCCTTCTGGACTATGAATGTGTCACCAAATTTAAAGAACACTTCTGGATATATATCCAGGGACTTCTATTAGGTAAAAGAGAAAAACTCGGTGAAACATTTCATAACTTTGGTCAATGATTTACCTTTCGTGCATATAGTGATAAATCAGTCACTTCTGAATTGTCTCTGAATTTCACTGACCACCTGCATTGGTTTTTTGTTGTTGTTGTTGTTTTAGTTTTGGTTTTTTTTGAGTTAGAGTCTCACTCTGTCACCCAGACTGGAGTGCAGTGGCTGCTTCCAGCCACTGCAGCCTCGACCTGCTGGGCTCCGGCGATCCTTCCGCCTCAGCCTTCCCAGTAGCCGGAATTACAGGCAGGCGCTACCATGCCCGGCTGATTTTTTTATTTATTGTAGAGATGAGGTCTCACTGCCTCGGCGGGTCTCGAACCCGCGGGCTCAGGCAATCCACTCACCTCAGCCTCCCAAAGGCGCGGGATTACAGGCTGAGCCACCGAGAGGAAAGAAAATAGGAGATACTGTGATATAGGAACAAAGAGTCATTATCTATTAGGATGAGAGTGTAGTGCCCACTTTTTTTAACACTTGCCACTTGTCATGGACGCACACACATACTATACCTACACACCCCACATAATGTTTCCCACACAATAAAAAAAACTTGCACAAAGTCCAGTTTCTTTTCTTTTTTTCCAGTGCTATGTGTTAGATAAGTCATCTGGAATTAATATTTGGGATTTTTATTTTTGGCAGAAATTCTGTTCGGAGGTCCCTTTCATCATCTGCATCATATTAATTTCACCTAGGCTCCCTGCTGCCTATGCGCACCTCAGCCAGGCAGACAGAGAGGTAGCAGTTGGAATGAACATCATTCATTTAGGGAGTTCAACCAGGAAAAGGAGAAGACATGGCGAGCTGGCTCAGAATCAGCTCCACTCCCACTCCCTGAAGCTGGAGCCTGTCCCTGGAGAGGAGGAGCCTCAAATCCAATCTGCAACAGAAGAAAATGTGAATCAGAAAAAGAAGAGGCTAGTCCCTTTTGGATTGGTTCAGTCATTTTTCTGGATGAAAGAAAGGATTATAATAATAATAATAGTTATTATTATTATTAGAGATGATGATTATTATTATTATTAGAGATGAAAAGCAAGCTCAGGTTATCTTGGCCATGGCCAAAAGCCATGAAAGTAATTCACACTTGTGATATAGAAAGGGACAACAGAATGCATGCAGTGGAGGGAAGTTCTTGGGAAAAAAGAGTCCAGGCTATTCTAGTTTTTTTTTTTTTTTTTGTCCATGTGTATATGATTAACTGAGTTGTCAGTCTTATTCCAATAGGAATTTGGGTTTAGAAAAGCCTGCATGATAAAAAAATAAATTCTAATTTAAATGACATTGCTATACTACATGACATTGCAGGGCATATTAATGTAATCCCTCCACTACTAAAGTAAGAAGTTTCTACCACAGATATATAATACTAAATATATATATGCATATATATCTAGTATGTGCATATAAGTTTATCTTCTTAGTATAGTTTTTGCAAAACTGTAGGTTTAGTTTTGAACAAATCATAAAGGGAAATTTTTTCCCTAGGTAATAAAATATGTATTTTTTTCTTATTTTGTTTCCTGGTCAATAAAATCTAATAAGAATACCTATATGAAATAATATCTAATATAATATTTTTTAAAAGATAACTGTCTTATTTTAAAGAGAGCTTGACAGGCACAGGTTGTGATTTTTGAACTCATTGATTAACCTAATGTCATAAATGAAATCTATTTATGCTGTTTTGAATTTTAAAAATAATAACTTAATGAAATGAGGGACAATTATAAGGAAGTCTTTCTGAAATGCAATTTAATTTTATGAACTCAAACTGTTTACATTTAAAGCTACCTTGACAAACACAGTTCTTCCTAGGAGAACTATGGATAAACAAATACAGTCTGATGACGTCACTGGTAAGACTATCCCATCAGATTAGAATGCCACTGATTTCAAAGCAATGAGGTAGACACATGCATTCAGCTCAGAAGCCCTGGGTGATTTTATGAAGCTGCTATATGAATGGACAATACCTGGTACAAGCAAAGCAGAACTTTGGTAAATATATTGTTTTATGGTCACTCTAAATAGTTTTGAGAACAAAATAAGTTCTTGGCCTGCACTTTCCCAGATTTTACCCTAAACATATGTTTAGAAATGATGTTTTAAGAGCAATAAAATAATACCAAGTCCTATGACTTTGGGATTATCTTTTGGCACTGCCATGGTTCTTTAAAAAGAACCATGAAATCATATTAGCCACAGTAGAAGAAAACAGAAGTGTGTAGTTTTCTATGAAAGAATAGTTGAGACATCAAGTGAAAATGGACTTTTAAAAAAGGGATTATGCTAGATTCTGTGGTAATGGGTTAGATAAGTCAATGTCCTTGAAATTGAAGTGGAATAAACACCATCCTGACAGAATCCTGTGCCAAGCTGTACACATCAAACTCTTCTCTTCTCTACCATAGTCACCTTAACCCTCACTAATCCTAAAAGAAAAAAAGCACAAGTGGTCTGGGTATAGCACTGATGTGTTAAAGACTTTTTTTAAAAAACAATTCAATATGAGTAAATAGTGAATTCTGCCTGGACAAATAGATCAATAGGGTCTATTTTGCAGGCTCTTTTACTTGAAGCAGTTTCTAATCTAGAGAAAAGTTCCATGACAGCTCTTCTCAAATATCTAAAGGATGAAACAAGTGGAGTAAGATATTTTCTGCAGAAGGATATAATTTTTGGGAAACTGCTGGTGGCTAACAAGCCACTACGACTGCTTTTGGAATGTGTATACATTTTTGTGCTTTTCTGTCCCAGAGATTAAAGTCTATCTTCCATTTCAAATGTTTTAGTTGTTAATACCTGATAGTCCCCAAGATTTGGGATTAAATAGTTTGGGTCTTCTTCTCTTACACCTCCATTTTTCGAGGCAGTTGTTAGGTTTTTCTCCAAACAATATAAACCCATATCATCTTTTAGAGAAGAAAATCCAGTGCTAGAGTGGGAGGTCAAGAGCAAAGATGATCCTGAGTACTTTTGGATGATCACCCCATCTCCTTGGTCTTATTTATATTAATGAAGGATCCACCAATGATCACAGCAAGAAAGTTCTATGCAAAAAGGTTTAGCCTAGTTTTAAGTCATAGATCAACCACTTATTAGTGGTATAACTTGGACAAGTTGCTTAACCTCTCTGAGCCATAGTTTTCTCTTCTGAAAAACAGAGATGAGGATCTACCCCACAAGGTTGTCATAAGGACTGAATAAATAAAGTAATGGACATAAAGCACTTTACATATGCCTCATTAATAGTAGGTCCCTCTCTCCCTCCTTCCCTTCCTTCCTTCCTCCTTTTCCTTTCATCCTTTTATTCCCTCTCTCCCTCCCTCTTTCCTTCCCTCTCTTCTTTCTTACAACAGTGAAAAGTCTCCTCTGTCACACAGAATCACCTGGGGACTGTTTGTAGCCAACTGTACACAACAGCACTGACTCCCAGTTAAGAAATACAATAGTATCTAAAATTGGACATCATTTATGTGATTTAATCCCTTGTATTATAACCATGGTCATCCATGACACTGACCAGTGTCTCTCCAAGAGACCCAACTATACATATGGTTACCTCATAAAGGAAGAGTGAATTAAAGATTTAGAAACCACCTTTTTGTAATCACAGCTAACCAAATCAAAAGTCCATCTTTTTTTCCTATAGTCTTCCCTAATATGTGTTCCCTCCAATAGTTTTCTAAATGCTAACTCTCCTCCATTACAGGAAGTACCGTTTCTTGGGAATAGTGATGTCCTACAAAACAGAATGAAGGACATAGAATTACAAGCACTGATCTCCATCTGCTTGGGGGGCTTGTCCTGCATTCTAGTTTAGTCTGACATGTATAAAAATGTGAACAAAGGATTGTTAGTCTTATATGACAGTCACACATCTGTTTAAGAACAGGGATATGTTCTGAAAAATGTATCACTGGACAATTTCATCATTGTACAAACACATTAGAGTGCACTTTCACAACCTAGATGGTATAGCCTACTACACACCTAGGCCATGTGATGTAGCCTGTTACTCCTAGGCTACAAACCTGTACAGCATGTTACTGCATGGAATGCTTTAGGCAATTGTAATGCAGTTGAGCACAACTCCATTATAATCTTATGGAAATATTATAATCTTGCATTGAACACTCAGGTCCATTGATAACCGAAATGTTACATGGCGCACGACTGCATTTCTAAATTTCACACATTTTCCTTAGGTAATGCAACAAACAAACAACCATCATTTAACACAGTGCTCTATCACTATGCAGCTACAAATAATTTGACAAATGACTTTTAGTCATAAAAAGAAACCAGGAAATAGAATAGAGAGGCACCATATTTCCTCTGTTTCAACAGTGAGATCCAATTCAATCAAGCTCCACAAAAGATGAGCAGAAGGGAGCGATATCATTTTGCTTAGTGGAGAAACTTCTTTTCTTGGATGAGCTTGCCCAGGGGCTCTGAGTAGTCACTCAGGAACTCAGACTCACTCAGAAACACCAAATCTTTGATTTTCCTTTGACTTTTTTTCCACCTGTTATTATCAAATGTCCTTTGAAAGGAAAAAATTAATATCAGATTATTAAGATACTATGGTGTCGTTTCACTCTACAGAAGAGCAGGGTGAGGCGAGGTGCTGCCACCGAGACCTTTGTGATGTGCAGGCACATCCTTGAAACTTATGTCATCTAGAGTAATTTCTTGTTGCTGGGGATTAAGGGGCATGCATTCTGCCAGAAACTTGTGGACATCTGTTTCTGTGCGCAGGAGAGTTCCAGGTTACAGACAATGTTTGCTTGACATGAACATTGCTCTACCATAAAAATGAAGGAAATTTGGCCACATGCTACAACATGGATGAAATACATGGTATTTTGAAAAAAATGCAAATTAGTTGCAAACATTAAAAAAATCAGGAGCTAGGATGTGATAAAATTGGAGCCCTTGTGCATTGTTGGTGGGAATGTAAAATGGTTCACAGCAGCTGCTCCGGAAAACAGTATGGAGGTTCCTCAAAAAATTAAACAGAGTTACCATGTGATTCAGCAATTCCACATCTCAGTACATACTCAACAGAATTGAAAGAAAAACTTTCCACAGATATTTGTACATCCATGTTTCACAGCAACTTTATTGATGATAGCTATGAGATAGAAGCAACCCAAGCATCCATCTGTGGAAAAATGGATCCAAAATGTGTGGTGTGTACAATGGAACATTGTTTGGCCTTAAAAAAAAAAGAGAGAGGAAGAAAATTCTGACAGGCTATAACATGGACGAGCCTTGAGGACCTTATGCTAAGTGAAATAAGCCAGACACACAAAACAAAACAAGTATGATTCCATTTACACGAGGTATCTGGAGTAGTCGAATTCACAGAAACAGAAAGTAGGACGGTGGTTAGCAGCGACTGGGGAAGGGTGAAATGGGGTGTTGGTGTTTCATGAGCATAGAGTTTCTGTTGTGCAAGATGAGAAAGTTCTAGCAATTGGTTGCACAGCAGAGTAGGGTTGTGCCTTGGACCGGTGATGCCCCCTCCTCCTGTTTGACTTGAGTCATGGCGCCCAGCACTCCCTTTGCCTCCCCTGCTCCAAGGCTGGTCGAGCTGCTGGTTATCACTGTGCTTGTACAGTTGCTATGCTCGGAGCAGAATTAAGAGGAAAGCAAATGATGACTTGTATTTATGCCTCTATCAACATTTTCCTCTTAACTGGCCAGCTTTTTCATTCATGTTACCTTCTTGGCTTCTAAAGGTACACAAGTTGTTGCTCTTAATGGAAGGTTATTTTTTTTAGTATGAAGGTGTCAAAGAAAATAAAGGAAATGCTCACTAGATACTTTGGCTTAATTTTTACGCTAAATATGATGATCTTTTTTAAAGTAAGCCAAAGTGTGTCTTGTGGCAAGATTTTTGTCTATGAAACCATGAAACTGCCTTCAGAGTTCATCTGAGGGCAGAAGAGTCCTGGGCACTTAGCAGAGGGGAAACAACTGGGTGTAGATTGGTGAACATGTGCTTGTTTGGGCTTCGGGGTTAATACCAGCAGTCCTCTTTACCTAAATGTATCTTGCCTCACATGATCTGCTGAATGAAACTAAACAGATGTTTTCCTGACATTCACTCTGGCACAAGTCTGCATAACTACAGTTAGGAAGGCCATTTTTTTAAAGCTGGCCCAAAGTAGAAGAGTGAGCTTATTTTTGCCAGTGACTAGAGCCCTCAGGCTGTCCCTAAGCTTCTCAGGACCTCCATGGAATACCCACATCAGCCCTTCTCCAAGTGATCATTTTCTACATCATCCATGACTCTGTGACTCTGACCCACTCAAATTTACCTATCTTATATTCCATTCCCTCAGACTCAACCAAGAGATAGTAATCAAGCTGATAAAATACATTCCAACTAAGACATTAATGAATGATGGTGGCTTAATGTATACCCCCATCAGATAACATTTTACCTAGAAATGTCCATTCTTAATCCTGAGGGATAAATGATTCCAGGCCGAGAGGAAATTGGGGACGGTGAGAAAAACTGTGTCCAGGCCCCTACATCTGGGCTGCCATCTCTTCAATCTCTGAGTGCCGCAGTGAATGTCAATCAGAAATTCAACCTGAAAGAGGATCTGGGTACCCATGCCAAATGCCAGTCTTTCTAGGTCAATTCGAAAGAACCCTTGTCCATCTGTAATGAAATCCATTTGCCCTAAAGGAATGTGGATAGGAAGGGTAAGGCTAGGTTTGAGGCTGCTGAGTGGGCAACCACCCAGTATCCATCCTGCACCTGCTAAGCTGGGGCACAGAATCAAAGCCAGATGCTGGAAACAGGTGTGAGTAGGAAGACTGAGATCATGCTTATAATGTTGATTCAGAAAGACCAACCCGAGGGTTGACCTCCTCCCCTACTAAGCATTCCTGAGCTTCAGGCCCTTGGATAACTTAAGTATTACAGATTCCTCACTGGGAAGGAGAGTACAACCAAGAACCCGGGTCAGTGTCCAGTGGTGAGAAGTAACTGAGGTACTGTCAATGCTCACAGCCAAGGGTCTAAGCCTTGGAAACTGTTAGGCAGCTTTGCCATCATGGGCATCTCTTTCACAGGAGTGCAGATGTTTCTGCTTGGGGCAGAGCAATCAAGATATGTAAGGAATAAAGCACAGAGTTGTGAAAATGCAGTAACACTCTTTATGAATGTTAGAGTAAGCAGAAAATAAGAACCCCTAAAAAGAACTCTGGCAGGAAAACGCTCACTAAAAAGCTTTTTTTCTTGGGAGGATTTGTAGCCCAGAGTAAGTTCCTGAGGTCCATCAAATAAGAAGAAAGTAGACTCGTTCACTCACTTTTTCTTAACCTGCAGAGGATGGTGTGGTAGGTTCTGTTAACTTGTTTCAAACATGGTGTCTGGGAATTGATGGGATTAGGTTTCAGGGTAGGTTCTGGATGTTGATATTACAGGCTGGTAAGAACTTACAGCCAGCTTTCTTCTCAGACAGGGATCTGACAATTGCGTGTCCTGTTGAGAGTCTATGTGTGTTCACACCCTTTCTGAAAAAAGGAATGAATTATAAAGAATTGTATTATTAACTTTTCAGTGACAGAGTTTCTTTACTTTTTGTGAGGCAAACAGGCCAAACAGATTGTCCTCAAGAGCCATGGGAATGCAACAGTATTATTATGCCCAGTTTATAGATGAGAAAATTCAGACTCAGGAAATTTGAAGACCTTGCTCAAAGTAACTCTAAGGATAAAGGGTTGTTAATTGTGACCATAAATTTCAAGGGAAAGTGGGACAGTTGGTGCCCAGGGGACAAGGCAGACCCCACCACTGGAAGGCAGATAGACAGGCAAGTTGTTGGCAGCATGGGATGCAACTCAAGAATTGGATTTTCCTCATTTGCAAGGGAAGGCCACATCCTTACAAGCAGTGGAGACCTAGAAACGACCAACTTGGGCTTCCTGAGGCTGTCCTGATCTGTCATGAGAGGCTAGTCCACGCAGAGGAGGCCCTGGTCATATCAACCCAGGTGAAGTGAGGATGCATTCGTTTTTCTTACATGGTGCGGTGGCTTCCACTACACTGAGTACTACACTCCATGGTGGAGGACAAGAGGTCAGATGGCAGCAAGCTCCCAGCTGCTCTGTGACCCTGAACAAGTCATGCATCCTCCAGGATCCTTGTTTTCTTCCCCCATAAAATGGAAGTTTAACAGTACCTGCTGTAGAGGGCTGTTGTGAGGTTTTTGCTTCTGTTTTGTAGAGACTAGGTCTCGCTATGTTACCCAGGTTGGTCTTAAACTCCTGGGTTCAAATGATCCTCTCACCTTGGCCTCCCAAAGTGCTGGGATTACAGGCATGAGCCACTGTGCCTGGTCTGTTGTGAAGTTTAAGTGAGAGAAACTCTACAAAAGACTTAGTAGATGATAAAACAATGTGCATACATTAGTTAGAGTCACTACCATCTGTCATCAGTTTTTTAAAATGAAATCACAAAGTGATAGATTAACTCTTCATTTCATGAGCTAGAGTAGGGAAAAAAGTGTGCCATGGAAATCACTGAGAGACACAAATAAAGACAGAAAAAACCCACAGGATGCATAACGCTAACGAGGGTCTTAGGTTAAATCAGAATAATACACAATTTGAAAACACAGGAAGCAAAGCACAGCTAGCTATGTCATAATAACTCCCCCAGAGAGCTCTCCCCCTGCCTGTGTTCATGGAATTGTAGAGCAGTAGGCACAGGTTGCCAGGGGAAATGAATTCATTACACTGCTCACACACAACTTACATTATATTTCCCTCTTTAAGATGGATACATCCATTGTAACTTCCTATTAAAGTGACATTTACTTAGGACGCTATTTGTTCCTGAAAAATGTCGTCTACAATTTTAGTATCGATATTTTTTTTTCCTTCTAGCAAAAACCTCAAATTGACAGATAATAGGATGTCATTTTCCCAGCAGAATAAGAAGTCTGGAAAAATAAAATTGCAGTTGTAGGATACAAATGAAAAAGCATTAATGGTGTTAATGTAATGATCACATTCAAACTTACTTGTTAAAAAAAAACAAAACAAAACTTACTCTTTCCTATAATTTTTTTTCTAGGTGAAAATGTCTGCATCTCACTGTCATAACTTCTTATAATTTCCAGGATTACATTCTGGACAGTGTTTTGTAGTAAATTAAGTCAGTCCTTTACTGATCAGTTTTCTCTCTATTTTTATCAATTTGAAGTTCCAGCACCGTCAGGGTGCCTGGCATATTGGCGATTTGTGAGCTTGAATTTCCTGATTTGTAAAACATGAAACAATCACTGTCAGTAGGGATTTCTGTTTGAAAATAATTTGACACCATGAATCCCTCAATTAAATTTAGAGAACATAGTTAAATTTTCATTCACTTCCGTTTGTTTTAGAAAATTAAATAGATCATTTCAAAGAACACAAGACCTATAGTCACACTCATGGGAAATCATGTTCTTGATCTCCTGCTTTAAAAAAAAAAAAATGCTCTGTAATATCTTGCGAAAATAATTTTACTCAGAAAAGCAGCTTCCCAGCCTCTTGCCTCTTATATCTCTCACCTCTCAGTCTCAAGTGGCAGCTGGAGTGGATATTTGCACTTGAAATCAAAATGTATGGTTAAGTCTCAAAGGTCATTTGCATAAAAATTATTTTATCTTTTTGCATGTTAGAGGTGGTGGAGATACAGGGCTCTGCACTGGCTGCTCCTCCTTGGACATTTGGTCCATTGTTCATCCCAGCTTAGGAAAATATGAATATTTTCAAAAGGACTAAATTTGGGGTGATGAGAAATTTGATAAGGACTCAGGTCTGGGGACACATGTACTAATTTTTGAGAGTCTAGGAGATAAGTCCTGGGCTTCAAGAAGAGAAAATAATCTTTGCTAGCCCCCTTCCTCTTCACCCCCCACCAGTCCTTTTAACCATTTAAACCATAGGTCCGTCTGTCCTTCCCTCCCTCTTGCCCTCCCTTCCTCCTTCCTTCTCTCCCTTTCTTCCTCTCTTCTCTCCCTCCTTACGATTTTTCCTTTCCTTTCTTTCCTTCTCCTCCCTTCCCCCATTTTAAATAAAATGCTTTTAGCCGGGCTGGGTGGCTCAGGCTGTAATCCCGCGCCTTTGGGAGGCTGAGGTGAGTAGATTGCCTGAGCCCGCGGGTTCGAGACCCGCCCGGGCAGCGAGACCTCGTTTCTACAATAAATCAAAAAAATCAGCCGGGCATGGTAGCACTTGCCTGTAATTCCAGCTACTCGGAAGGCTGAGGTGGAAGGATCGCCAGAGCCCAGCAGGTCAAGGCTGCGGTGGCCGGGAGGAACCACTGCACTCCAGTCTGGGCGACAGAGTGCGACTCCAACTCAAAAAAAAAAAACTTTTTATTTTCCTCTGGGAGCAACTTTATAATCTCACAAGACAACAGGCTGGGTTCGGGACTAAGATGGCCATGGGTTGGTTTTCCTTGCTGACACTTTGCCTACTGCATCTGTCTATAATAAGCCACTGGCCTTGACTTCCACACATCTACTCTGCTATTTTACAGTGAAGAGCCCTAAGGTATGGGTAACCCACATTGTTCCTATGGCTGTCTCTGACCTAATGATATGTCATATAGAAAGAAACTGAAGACACTTGGGACAGGGGAATGGACCATCTGCATCTTCTTATTGATACTTATTCTGGGAACCATTGGACCTTCTCAGCTAAGAGGATAAGCCCGATGCTGAAAGTCACTGGCCCATAAATGGCCTCTGAAGTTCTGTGGGAATTGGGTTAGATAAGGCAAGAGATGAGCTAGGTTATGGGTATGTCATAAAAATGTACAGAGATATTAGCTCATAAAGTAATTGATATCAAAACTAAAAAGCAGGAACCCACAGAATAGTGACAATTAATCACCAGATTGTAAAGTTCAGTTTAGTCACTAGAAAATATCAGGCACCCCAACCATTTCAGCCCTTACTGTGCTTGGCCCTGTGTGTAGTTGAGGGAGGAAGGGCAGACAGGCTTGTTGGAGTCCAGCTGTGAAGCCTCCCCATGGCATGCCATTTGGAATAATGCCTTAAGGACTGTCAGCACAATTCTCCTCCAGGTGTCCCCTGCTCCCCTCTTGTTAAAGCTACCTCAAGAGATAGCGTATGTGAATGAGGAGACTCTCCATACCCAGCTGAACATGCAGATACAAAAAGAGAAGAGGTAGATGAGAAGTTTTGCTTTTAAAAAACACTCATCTTGAGATCAAGTCTTCAAGAAAATAAACAGTGATGAGTATGAATGCACCTGAACAGAGTTTCAACATACATGAGGCAAAAACTGATAGAATTCCAAGGAGAAATAGACAAAATCACAACAGTCAAAGACCTCAAAATTCCTCTCTCAGCAATTGATAAAACAGATAAACAAGAAACCAGTACAAATATAATAGACTTGAACAACACTATCAATCAACTGACTCAATTGACATTTATAGAACACTCCACACAACAACAAGAACAGAAAATACTTGTGTTTTCTGGTGCACATGGAACAGTCACTAAGGTAGATCATATTCTGGGCCATAAAACAAATTTTAATAAATTCAAAAAGATTAGAGTCATATAAAGTCTATTCTTTCTCGACAACAGAATTAAACAGAAATTCAAACAGAAAGGTATCAGGAAAATATCTGGACATTAAACACTGCTCATCTAAATAACACAAAAGTAAAAGAAAAATCCACAAGATAAATTAGAAATATTTCAAGTTAGTCAAAAATGCAAATATGACATATCAAAACTTGTGGAATGCAGCTAAAACAGTTATTAGAAGAGAATTTATAGCACTAAATGCTTATACTAGAAAGCAAGAAAAATCTCAAATCAATAATACAAGCTTTCACCCTAAGAAACTAGAGAGAGAAGAGAAATTCAATCCAAAGTAAGCACAAAGAAGAAAATAATCAAGTACAGAAATGAATAAAACAGAAAAACTAACAAAAATTGGGAAAACCAATAAAGACAAAAGGTGGTTCTTTGAAAAGATCAGTAAAACTAATAAACAGTCAAAACAATTTTAAAACCAAATCAAAGTTGGAGACTTATGCTATCTTATTTGAAGACTTATAAAGTTATAATAATCAAGACAGTGTGATACTGCTCAAGGGACAAGCATATCATTGGTAGAATACGGAGTCTGAAAATAGACCCACACAAATATGGTCAATTGAATGTCTATAAATTTATCAAGATAATTCACTGAGTGGTAAAGGATTGTCTTTTTAACAAATAATGCTGGAACAAATGAATATCTATATGAAAAACAAAAACAGGGAAAAAAACAAACTTTACTTCTTACCTCACATATACAAAAATTAACACTATTATCTTAGACCTAGTTTTAAGTGCTAAAATTGTAGGCATTCAGGAAGACAACATGAGAAAAAATCTCTATGGTTTCGATTTAATCAAAGATTTATTAAAAGGACACAAAAAGCACAAAGCATAAAGGAAAAAATTGGACTTCATCAAAACTAAAAATTCTTACTCTTCAAAATACACTAAGAAAATGAGAAGGTTACAGAATGAGAGAAAATATTTGCAAAATACCCATCTAATAAGGAAGTTTTATCCAGAATACGTAAAGAACTTCTCTCTAAGAAGACAAACAACCAATAAAAAGTGGACAAAAGATGTGAAACAGGTTTTTCACCAAAGAAAATACAAAAATGATCAGTAAGCACAAGAAAACATGTTAAGTTAGTCTTCAGCAAAATGCCAATTAATGCCATAGGGATATACCATACATAGTTATACTCCAAGAATGGCTGAAATGTAAACGATTGAAAACATATGATGTGCTGGCTAGGATGTAAATAGAACTCTCTTATCTTTCTGGTAGAAACAAAATCAAATAGTCACTATGGAACACAGTTTGACAGCTTCTTATGAAATTAACCATAAACTTACCATATAATCCAGCAATTCCACTTCACATTTACTCAACAGAAATGAAAACACATATTCACAGAAAGACCTACATGTGGACGTTCATTGATGTTTCATTTATGACAGACAAAGCTGCTAACAACACAAACATCCATCAAGTGATAGATAAGTAACTTGTGATGTGCTTACACAATAGAATTACTCAGGAATAAAAAGAATTGAGATACTGATACATGCAACAAAATGAAGAATCTCTAAAGCATTATGCTAAGTAAAAAAAAGCGAGTCACAAAGGTTGACATACTATATGACTCATTTGTATAACTGTTTGAAATAGGCAAAACTATAATGACAAGCAAACATATCAGTGGTTGCCAGAAGATGGGATGCAGGAAAGGAATTAACTCTAAAGGCACATGAGGAAATTTTGGGGGTGCTGAAAATATTCTACATCTTAATTGTGGTGGTAGGAATTTGTCAAAACTCACTGAACTGACAGTTAAAAAGGGTGAATTTTAGGGTATGTATACTCCAATAAAAAAGTCTGACTTCTAAAATAGTATCTTTCATTTCTTCATCCGTCTAATACTCTGTGACTGCTTCTAATGTGTACATCCTATCTTTGCTCTACTGGACTATATGATCTATAAGTACCTTTAGGTAGACTTTAGAGTTGAACCATCATGGATTTTATGGAGTTCATGGAATCTAGAGGAGGTGATAGCAACTGTGTTGACATTTGGCTAAATAGGTGTGGTGGTCTAGGAAGATATTTGAAAAATAGTTTGGCAAATGAGAGTTTGTGTAAAAGCTTCAAGACAAAAAACACATGTTAAAAAATGTAATGGATCCAGATGTGGTTTCTCACATCTGCAATCCCAGGGTTATGGGAGGCAGAGGCAAGAAGATTGCCTGAACCCAGGAGTTTGAGACCAGTCTGCGCACATGGCAAGACCTCATCTCTACAATAAATTTTTAAAAATTAGCCAGGTGTGGTGGTGCATGCCTGTGGTTCTGGTTACTTGGAAGGCTGAGGCAGAAGAATCACCTGAGCCCAGTAGGTCAAGGCTGCAGTGGCCGTGAGGATGCCACTGCACCCCAGCCTGGGCGACAGAGTGAGATGCCCATTAAAAAAAAAAGAAATTAAAAATAAATGCAATGGATGTTCTACTTCACTGAGAATCTATTGTAATTATTTTCACTCATAATGACTTGTGTCAGGCCTAGGTCCACACCCTCCCAACGAAAACATCCTAAAACAAATTATAAAATTCTTGGTACTAGAGTCTTCACAACCCAATGGTAGATAAATAGATGAATCTATTTATTGAATAGTTTCTATTTTCCTGGTAAGAAAACTGAGGCTCAAAGAAATTAAGTGCCCAGAGTCAGATGTAGAAAAAGCTCAAAGGCCTTTCTTCTAATTTCTTGATCTTTCTACTGCCTTGAGCATTGGTGGAATTTCTATTCAGCTTGTTAGTCAATTTTCAGGCTTGAAGAATGGAATGTGGAAAGTGGATACTCTATTCTTGAAACAACAAATAGCTGTGCTATAGTAAAGTTTTTAGGGTTTCTTACCACTACAACTTCAAGCCCTGGAGAAAAACGTGAGCTGTGTTTTTTTGTTTTTTTTTTTAATGGAGGCAGAAATTGCAGAGATTTCAATGCCAAGGTCCCCATCTCCAAAGTAATTGTTGGCTCGTGTGTGTGTGTGTGTGTGTGTGTGTGTGTGTGTGTGTGTGTTGCAGGATCCTCTGACCTTGAAGCAACTGCCACGTTCAGCTCAAGTATCAGACAGAACAGCTGCTGAGTTAATCCACCAAATAAATAGGGAGACATTTATCTGGAAACTCCTGTTCTCTACGCAGCTCCCATTAAATGGTTTGGGCAAATTTTTCTGCAAGAGACCACTAAGCTGCATTGGGAAGGGAGGAGGGGAAACCAGGAGGGAGCTTTCATTGCTGCTGCTCCTACTTCTGTAAAAATTTAATTGCCACACAGACTCCCCAAAATGCCCAACTGCCCATGGAGAGGGAGTGAGGGGTAGGAGTGATCCCTGTGTCAACACTCAGTGCAATTTGCATGTGAGTGTGCAGGAACGAGAAGAGCAGGGAAGGGTAGCAGAATGAACCGGGAATGGATACAATAAGGCATACCCAAGAGATAAGGCCTCACAGAAACTGCTTTCCAAGGACAGCCAACCTGTCTTGTAGTGTTCTTCTCCCATCTTATTATTATGTTGCTTTCTCAGGTTGACTAGGGTATGGTGCAATTTTTTTCAAAATAAATTCAAAAATTAATAACTGAAGTAAATCAGTCGTTACTTATACCAAACTCTGTACTGACTGAGCATACAGCAAGGATGACTCAGAAGGGTGGAAATTAGAAGGCGATGCTGTAGCTAAAGACCAGTTCGTGTATAGGGGTTTTACACAATTTTCTGAAAGGAATGGGGGATATGACAAGGCTCTAGGTGTATCTGACAGAAGGATGGATGGAAAGTGGGGCTTTTTATGACATTCAAATTCACCACAGGGCTGAATCCAAAACTTGATTTTTTTTCTTAGATAATGCAAGTGGGGAAGGCAAAAATGCTCCTCTGATCTAACAAGAAGTCCTGTCCCTCACTGCTAGAGGGAGCTGATGTCGGGTTTTTACCATGACCAGTTTTTTGTCAATGTGCTTGGGCAAGGAGAAAAGGTTCATGATAGAGATTGTCCAGTAACAAAATCAAGGGCAATTTTCACTGTGTGAATGGAAGTGAGAAGAACACCTGGGAATGGACCATTTGCCTTCCTGAAAGGTTTACCATTCAGCTGATGGGAGCTGAAGTGAGTTTATAGATCAGCAAGTGAGCCTGAGATACTTTTAGGTTTCTAAGGCAACATCATGCTCGGGCATGGGACCATCTAGTCAGGAAGGGTAGGACCACCAGTGAATCAAGGAGAACTCTTGTATCATAGTCTAAATGTTCAAGGTAAGACTAATGATAACATGTGAAATACCAACAATCTAACCTTGAACTGGACAAATATTAATCTGGTTGCCTAGGTTCTGAGGTGGCAAAGGTGAATCTGGCCTGCTACTATGTGAGGTTTCCATCGACGGGCCCTATCTCATTTCAGGGAATAAAGAGTGGCATTCCTTTATGAGCAGGTTTCCTTCTCTGTGTAAAACACCCTTCTTCAAACACCGAGAACACAAGCAAATTTCTTGGCAATACTGAATGTCAGTCCCCTTCCTCACCTGCTCCACCTGCCATACCCTCGTCTCCCTAGGCAGGCGTGTGACTATCAGCATACATGGCATGGGCTGAGGGATGACATCCATGAAGCATAACACTCCCCCTGCAGCCTCAGAGAAGCATTGTAAGGATATACTCTATATGGTGACAAAGCCCCAAATTGAATCTCAGAATGTAAATGGAACCCTTTAGACAATTATTCAGATCCACAATTAGATCCTGGTTCCAATTAAAGCACGAGGTTTTCTCTCTCCCCGTTTGCCTCACTGAGTCCATGGCCAGTATTTCCTCCCATTGCTTTTTACCACAAATAATGTCTGGAGGAGGAGTCAGGCAGCTGAGCAGACGGTAAGGACACTCAGAATACTCTGGGGTGCACAGGTTTCTGACTGACTGTTAGACATTGGGGGCAGGCCCTGCTCACACAGTTAGAGACACAGCAGGGACCCATGGAGATCCCACCACCATTATTGAGCAGACGGCTAATGAGGCAGAAAGGAAGCCTATGGTGGGAGCTTCTGGAAGAGTCAGTGCCAACCCAGGGAAAAGTCAGTGAGCCAGAAATAGTGGAGGTTTTTCGGCACCATTAGTCCTGAACTGCTTCTGGACTGCAGGAACAGGGAGTTGAGTCTCAGGCCCAGTAGGGTCATTTGCTCAAAAGTGCATGTGGGTTTAAATCTTTAAATATTAGTAATCAAACTGAAAAATATTATTAATTAAATTCAAAAGGCTATTAAGGGAGTAAGATATGAGTCCCAAAACAAACCTCACAACAGTAATCAAGCAAAGGCTTGACTATGAGAAAGGAGACTTAAAAAGTTTGTGACTTTATGGCTTTTCTTTGGCTCTAATTCATTATGGCTGGTAAGTACACATTGATTTTCTGGCTCTATTCGTCCAAGTCTCTACACCCAGGGCATCTTTCTCTCAGGGAACCCCTCTCGTGAGAGAAACATCATAGTCTGAGGGTTCTAAAAGAACCCATCTGCTCACCCACGTGGAAACTGCTAGCGACATCATTGACGGGAGTCATAATGGCCCCCTCCTGGGCATCTCTGGCATAAGCAGACAAAATGCTGCCACTTAATTTATGAAAGCCTGTGCTGTCCTGGATCAGTCCTTTGCTGCTTCTCCTTCTGCTTTATGAGCAGTGAGTCCTCATGGCATTATGGACACCCTTTGAAACTGGTCTCCCCTAATACCATTCTGGAGGGTTCACTCCTACCGGATTACTGAATAATTGCCCACTGAGTCACTGTTCTGAGTCAGGGTTCCCCTCCACGCAGGAATAGGTAATGGAGCAATTCTCCTCAGGAAGGTGCCTTGAGGTGATTGCATCGTAGGGAGCTTGAGGCCTTGAGTATTATCTATGAATACATTCTTTTTAGATGACTGAGCCTCAAGGTTTGGGGAGAAATTCATCTCTGGGCCTACAGAGGAGGAATATTATGGAAGAAACTATATAAGATGTTAGTCAAGGGAAAAGAAAATATTTCCTACCCATTAGAGTAAAAATCAAGCACTGAATCTGACTCCAGATGTAGTGAAGTATAAGAAAAGCCAAAAGTGCTAGGCAGATTGCTAACTCCTGTGAGAAAACAAGAAGAAAGCTTCACTGATGTTATCACAAATCATTTTTTTCAGCATCATCTAGATGAACTCTTTATTTTGTTATGGAGCCCTACTACATGCTCCTTGTGGGGTATTATACTACTTTTTTTCAGGAACCAGTTCCTCTACACTCAACTTTCACTACATATGTAAAAACTCCCACAAATTTTCTAGAAAAAGTCTACTTCATCTTTTACCTAAAACCACCTCAAAAGATTTCCTCACTCCATTTATCTTTGTCAACTTTTCATCCATGAATATAAATATCGGACCCCAAGTTGTGTTACTTTTAATTTTCCAAAATTAATTTCTTTTTATGACCTCATGAAACTAAGGTCCACTTGAGCAGATACAATCAAGATAATAGTTTTTGTTGTTGTTGTTGTTGCTGTCAGAGTCTTACTCTGTCACCCAGGTTGGAGTGCAGTGGCATGATCATGACTCATCACAGCCTCAAACTCCTGAGCTTAAGTGATCCTCTTGCCTCAGCCTCCCAAAGAGCTGGGATTACAGGCATATGCCACTACGTCTGGCTAATTTTTTTATTTTTTATTTTTTTGTAGAGACAGTGTCTCACTATGTTGCCTAGGCTGGTCTCGAACTTCTAGGCTCAAGCAATCCTACTACCTCAGTCTCCCAAAGCACTGGTATTACAGGCATGAGCCACTGTGCCCAGCCAGTATGTCATTTTTTGATATATGAAAAAATAGTTTGTGGTTCATAATCACCTGATGACCCAGGAGCGTGGAATTAGAGTGCTTCTTTGACAGCCTCTAGTCTTGGCAACATTCACACTTCACACATCATTTAAGAATGCTCATGAATAACCATGAACATTCTTCCTTGAGAAGAAATGGAAAAAGATTTCTTCTAGGGACTCTCTGAGACATGCAAACTTCTAACCAAGTGTTAGGGAGATGTGGACTTCAAACTCTCACTATATAAAGAAAACAAGGTATCGAGTCTCTTTTAAAAAAAATCTCCATGGAGGAAAACCTGTGCTTCTCGGCTCCCAGGAACGCATGCTTAGGAAGCACAGATTTAATCAAGCCAAGACCATCTTTGTCCAGCCGTAGCCAGCACACTCCCAGAATCCACGAATCAGAGGTTATTTTCCAGAGCAGACTTAAAACTCAATTCAAATGTACTCCTTGGGAGTTGCTGGGAACAACACGAAAGCAGGTGATTAGTCTTTGGAAGCCCAGGGAGGACGCAGGGAAAGTTGAGCAAGGGCAATGGCCGTTGCAAAGGAAGACCAGGGACACAGCATTCACTGCAGACGAAGTAGCGCTCAACGGCATGCCACAGGGCCAGGCTCACTTGTACTCCTCCCCTGGGAAGCCAGGTGTGAGGTCACCACACACGGGCAGAGTGAAGTCAAATCTGTTTTGTTTTGTGTTTTCTTTTACATAAGATTAAAACAAAACAAACAAAAAAACACAAGCCAACATATGGGGTTGAGTTGTTTCTGTATTTTTCTCCTGGCTGCAGTTTCTCTCTGCCCCTTTGAAAGCCCTCTTTTTTTTTGCTGTGGGCTATGCCAGTGGGACCCTAGGGGGCATGGGAAAGCATTCAGACATGGGTGCATCAACACTAACCTGAGAAGTAGCTGCAGGTGCACTAGTTTCCTTACCACTCACTGCTGCCCTCTCACTGGTTGCGGCTCCCACCACTTCTGCCTTCTGCACATTCGAATCCTCAGAACCTGGAGGCCCTATTTGCCCCGGACCTTCGCTCCCTGGGGTGCAAGGTGGGTTGGTGGTGGCTTTCCGGGTTTGGCCTTTATACCAACTAGGGTAAAACAAGGGATCCGCAGTTTCCGCTGCTGCAGGAACTGGAGTTTCAGACTCTGTGCTCTGCTGAGAGCCAGTGGACACAACCTCCCCCTTAATCAGGACAGATAAATTCCAAAGTAAAAAAAAAAAAAGAAGAAGAAGAAAAATAAAAGCAGTTGATTTTCATTTCCTTTGGGTTTGAACACTGCGAGCTCCCCGTGTGCAGTGTCTGACTTAGTGGGTGTTTTGTTTCATCCCACCCTATGGAAGCACTAAGCGCAGAATGTTGACAACAGTACCCCACTGTTTGGCATCTGGATATGCACACTCTTCTCCTCTGTACTTTTCTTTTCTTTCACCAGGTGGAAGCCTGGGTGAGTAGAACAGAAGCCTCAAGTGCAAATGGCTTTTAAGATATCAGATATGGCAGGGCCCAACTATTGCCCAGAACTTTTTTTTTTTGGCATTATATGTAGGCACCACAAACCTCTTTTTAAAACACAAAAATTGATCTCATTGATCAAGTCCAACCCTCATTTAGTTACTATACCTCTTTTAATTTCAATGCAATTGGTATGCCCAGCGTTTCAAGATTTTAGAAACTATAAATAACATTTTAGCCTGGTTTCCTGAGGAGACCAGAAATATAATTTCATCTCTGGGTTTTGTTTCTACAAATGATTTCAAACCACTCTGAAACCAGGTACAAAGCTACGACGCCTCTCTGATGAGTCTGCACTATCCACAAACTCAACAGTTTGGGATCCTGTCTGCTAACATATGGAGTCAGCACGAAGGTTTAAACACTGGACAGTGACACCTTAGAAACATGAGGTCAGCCAATTAGGTGCAGCACCTGAGATTTCCTAAAATATGTTTTAAACAATTCTGTCAACACACAATATTATCAAATGACAAATCCACAGAAAACCAGGTTTCATTCGGTAGTCCACTGATGGAAAGATATACAAGTTGTAGTTCAGCAACTGGAACATAAGTTAGTGTAGTTTCTCTATTTATTTCCTCTATTTTCTACAGAAAGCTCAAAGCTCAAAGAAAGCATAACCACTTTTATTTCTTACCCTATGTCCTTTTTCATCCTATACCCCATATCTGTATTTACTAAGTAACAATCTCCATGATACTTGCTCTCTATGAATTAACATGTTACACACTCATACACACAAAGTTTCCAGACAAAGATGGTTGAGATTTGGGGTATTATTGATGAAAAAATTGTATTAAATTAAGCTTTGCCAACAAACTATAACAACAATGAACCTGTTGAGTCACCTAGAGGATTTTTCTCCCCAACATTGTGACTGTCTTGAAATCTTTTGTGTGTCACATACAAACGTCTGGCATACAGTTATCTTTTTCTTTAAGTAGAATAAATTGTTTAGGCTGTGTGTCTTATAGGAAGAGACTCATGAGCAGTTACCTGTGTCACCGGGGCAGTTGGCAGGGCTGGAGGTGACTCTAGTGAGGAAACTGAAAGTGCCTCAGGGGAAGCCAGTTGACAGGGCTCCAAGACTTTTTCTGTGCGTTCTTCTTCTCCTGGAGATTCTGTTTGAACGTTTTCTACCTCTTCCACTTCTAGTGCTCCTCTCTCCCCTTCTCCTTCTCCTTCTCTTTCTCCTTCTTCTCCTTCTCCTCCTTCTTCTTCTTCTTCACCTTCATCCTCATCCTCTGATAAGGTAAGGTATCTTTTAAATTGTTACAACTATGCAGCAGAAATCGTTAACGGTCAGTACTTATAGTCTAGGCTCATGTCTGGACCAGAGAAGTCCTCGCCAACAGACACCTGACAATGGTCCAACTAAGCTGTGTGCTTCTACTGAAATGTGGACAGGACAAATGTGAAGGAACTAGCCCATTCTCCCTGCTCTCATCCCCAGCACAAAGTCCTCACCTCCACTGTGCACCATCCATCTTACCCTACAGAATCTGTTCACAGTTTTGTCACAGTTTGCAAGCTCCTGGATGACTGGGATTGTCACTTATTTATCACTGTCAAGTCAAATCTAAGTGCAACTCTCTTCCCCATCTCAGAAAACATACAAAACCCTTTCTTTAATTTCTTACATTCTTTGTTCAGTGAATACTGACTTTTGCCACAATTAATGTTATGGCTCTTTTGTTGACCCACTGATTTTAATATTCCCTCAAGGAACATGAAGGACAGACAAAATTAAGTCATTACAAAATGGTTCATCCTGATGATTTTCCTTTAAAATTATGTCTGTAGGCACTGGTGCAACCTCATGGCATTTTTAGTAGTCTAGCCGAGGGAGGTGGTCATCTAAATGGGCTAGGATGAGTCAAGATGATCAAAGTTTTGATCAGCTTCAAGGTTAATTTCTCTTTTCAATTATTCCATTTGGGTAAATTTCCAGGAGTGAGATTTTTGGGCCAAAGGGTAAAGATGTGTTTATAGCTCACGGAGTACATCTAGTCACATAGACCCAGTTTAATTTCTAGGTTGTGACTTACTCTATGACTTGTTACTATTTCTGCCCTTTAAAGTTTTATTAAATGAAGGTGCTACAATATCTATCCCCGATGTCTCCTGTGTTTTGTTTTTAATCTCATCCTAAACCTTGCTCCTGACAGCACTTTAAATCATCGTGGCCAACACTTTGTGTAGGGTTGAAGTTGAGGCATCATTATCACCATCAGTTAGTAACTATTTGACTATTCAGAGTCAAATTCTTGATGTGGCATTAAAATAGGCATTACGATATGCAAAACTAAGTAATCACTGTCAACAAACTATATCATCCTGTAATGAAATAGAACTTCACATTAGATTATGAGCCTTGTAAAGTTGTCAACATCGATTCTGGAGGCGATTCTGAATGCCCTTTCCTCCCACCCAACCCTTCTGCAGCATTCACACACCTGCAACTTTAGGCAAATTGTCAAAAGAATAACAAACCTCTGTAAAAATCAATTTCACGTATAATTTTTTCTTCTCTATTGAGGTTGACTGTGAAGTGGTTCATGTTTTCATAGCCATGTTCTATTTTTTCCATCTGAAATGCCTTCGAAGCTTCAGAGATTCTGCAACAAAGACAAGTTGCCACTTTCTGTCACTGCTTAAAACGTGATAACCTTGAGTAAAAGTGAAAATATGCATTTTTTCCATAAAATAGAAATTGCTTACTTTTGTAACAGGGTTTTGGCATTCTGTGAAAGCAAACAAAAGATAAGCTTATTTAAAATATATTCAATAAACACAGTGGTAAGACTTAACTCTTTCCTCTGTTAACTCTGAGAATCTCATAGCTTAGTTTCTAAAATATCACAAATAACTGCTGTTTCATGTCAGAACTCTCTTAGATTTAAGCAATGCCAAAGGCATATTTTTACTAAATTGTTTTAATAGATGAATATATAAATTAACGGGGGTTTATATTTCAGTCAGTCAATAAATAAAAAATGAAATGTACATAAAATAATGAAAATATGATAGCAGCTAATTTTCCACCACTTACCTTTGGGGTTTGTTTTTTTGGTGTCAAGAAGCGACTTACCTGAAGAAACACTGCCATTTCTGGCTCATCCATGAACTGGATTCCTGATTCAACCAACTTTGATACATTCTCCAAATGATCAGAATACTTTTTTATCAGAGCACGGACACGTTCCAGTTTTTCCTCCTGGGTACGGGTAATGACTTGAGTCATTTCATTCTTCCTCTTCTCCAGAATGCCATATAGGTAATCAAACTTCTCACAAAGCTCCTGTTTCTGTTTTCTGCAACACTCCTATTAGTTGGGTTAGCTAATATTAGAAAATGTTTGAAAGAGTCTATTTGGAGAAATCATCTAGACATCTTGGGAGAAAATAACATTTACTTATGTATAATATTTTTTCTTTTCCCTTAAACTGTCCCTGTAGGTATAGATACCTGCTACGTTGATGCTTTGGAAATCTCATTTTTAACAAATATGATAATTTAGATAATTTAAAAATCAAAAAAATTGGATTAATAAATCAATGACTTTCAATCTTTTGTTCTTTTTAAGTGGAGAAATTCATAGAAATTGAGAGAAATTTTCTTTTATGTTACATTTGGGTTATAAAGTTATAGATTATATTTTGCTTTGGAGTGTGTGTGAATGTGTGTAGTATGCGTGTGCAAAGAAAACACCATGGCACTTCTTGTCTTGTGCCCTTCTGGCTCTGCTCCACCCATACTGATACTATTCTAATTTCAATCCTCCCATGTGAAATCTGTAACTTCCTAAGAGCTAGGATTCACTCCTTCAAGCCAACTCTCAAACTGCAATCAAGTTAATTTTTTCAGAGCATAGTTCTTTTTTGTTTTTTTTTTTTTGAGTTAGAGTCTCGCTCTGTCACCCAGACTGGAGTGCAGTGGCCCCACTGCAGCCTCGACCTGCTGGGCGGCGATTCTTCCACCTCAGCCTTCCAAGTAGCTGGAACTACAGATGCACGCTACTACACCCAGCTGATTTTTTGATTTATTGTAGAGATGAGGTCTCGCCAAGTTGCCCAGGCGGGTCTCGAATCCGCAGGATCAGGCAATCCACTCACTGGAGCACAGTTCTAATCACGATTTTTTCTGTTACGACTCCCCATTACCCAAAGAAGAATACTTAAACATCATAACTGGCTTTCAAGACTCTAAGCAATCTCAGAGACTTTGCTGGAATACCATTTCTTCCATAAAGCTTCCTTTGATCATTACATCTGAATGCCATTTTTTAAAAAATCAGGCAGCCCCAGACCAGAATAGTTTCAGAGAAGTCCCTATCTTTTAACCTTCTGAAATCTCATAATAGTTACCATTTGTGGCATATACATTTTTCCACCAGATCTTCTATCCTGTACTCTCTAAGAAAGGGAAATATTGGATCTGGTCTTTGTTCTTGGAGAAAAAGCCTGTATTGGAAGTCTGGCTTGCACATTTGCCTTGTGAGGCTGAAGCATCTCAAGTACCACCTAGCTCACTTTACTCTGAGCCCAAGTTTAAATCATAACGAATTATCCAGTTTGCTTAGTCATTGACCTTTGGTTCCAGTAAGCTTGGTGTGTGTGTGTGTGTGTGTGTGTGTGTGTGTGTGTGTATGCCAATCTCCTTGGATCTGACCATAGTTGGGTCCAAGGTCTTTATACCTGAGAGCAGATTATGAGACATAATGATCTAACCTAACTCTCCTGACCAAAGAGGACTCCTTAGGAATCCAACTAATTTATCTCTGTCATCTGTAACTCTTCTATGGTCCTTATTACATTTTCTTTCATTTTAGTAAACACTGATCTCTTTAATGTCATGTATTACTTTTGTATTTTACATGAGATTCTTAAATATCTAAGTCATAGTGTCCTTGAAGGTAGAACCTGGGTCTGCCTAGGACACACAGCACCTTAGATAGTAGATGCCCAGTAAATATCTACTGAATGGACTTTACAAATTATGTTTTATTTTCCCCCAATTTCCCTACTATTCTCAGAGTAACGGGGGTGGAGAGAATGACCTAAACCAAAGGGTTAATTATGAAGATACTCCACAAATGTACAAGGAATACATTCCTCACACCACTTTCTTCCTTGGAACAGTTAAGTCTCATCATGGTTTTTCCCTCTTTTCTTTGAGACTTGCTCTGTCACCCAGGCTGGAGTGTGGTGGTACAATCTTGACTCACTGCAGCTTGGCACTCCTGGCCTCAGTGATCTTCCCAGTTCAGCCTTCCAAAGTGCTGGGATTACAAGTGTGAATCACAGTGCCTGGACTCTCATCACAGTTTCTAACCAAATTATAATGCATGGAGGAGATCCAATGATGCCATCCATTTTAATAGTAAATACCTGTTACTGCTGTCATCCATCCATCCATCCATTCATTTAGCCAACAATTCTTTTTTTAAAAAAATATTTATTTGTTATAAAGATGTAGGTTACAATTCAGGGTTAGATATACAAACATTGATCATGCAGGTACCCTTGTTGATGAGGTATGTCCCTCCCTCCATTAGCAGTTTTCCCCAACTGCCAGTCCCACCCCTCCTTCCCCTGACAGTTTTCCGCTACTGCCAATTACTTTCTTAGAGCATTATATTTGTTTAAGGTCACCTTATAAGTGAGAACATACGGAACTCATTTCTTTGTTTTTGTGATAAATCACTGAGTATGATCAACTCCAAATCCATCCAATTTTACAAAGACCATATATTTGTCCTTCTTTATGGCTGCATAAGATTCCATTGTGTGTATGTACCACATTTTTTTTCATCCAGTCCAGCTTCGATGGGCAACATGGTTGGTTCCATGTTTTTGCTATTGTGAATTGAGCTGCAACAAATATATGTGTGCAGGTATCTATTTTATAGAATGATTTGTGTTCCTCTGGGTGCATTCCCAATAGGGGAATTGTTGGGTCATATGGAAGGTCAATTTCTAGTTCCTTCAGAAATTGCCACACTGTCTTCCAAAGAGGTTGTATTAGTCTGCATTCCCACCAGCAGTGTAGTAGTGTTCCTTTTTCTCCACATCCTTGCCAGCATCTGTTTGTTTTATTAATGATGGTCATTCTTACAGGGATTAGGTGGTATCTCAATGTTGTTTTGATTTGCATTTCTTTAATGATGAGTGAGGCTGAGCACTTTTTCATGTGTCTGCTGGCCGCCCGCATATCTTCTTTTGAGAAGTGTCTATTCATATCTTTTGCCCACTTTCTAAAGGGACTGTTTGTGTTTTTCCTTTTGGTGCTTTTGAGTTCCTTCTGGATCCTAGATGTTAGGCTTTTGGCAGATAAACAGTTGGCAAATATTTTTTCCCATTCTGTGGGCTGTCTCCCTGCTCTCTTGATGGCTTCTTTGGCTTTGCAGAAGCTTGTCAGTTTAATGAGGTCCCACTTGTCTATCTTATCTCTTATGGCTTGGGCACTTCAGGTTTTGATCAGGAATCAGTTGCCAGTTCCAACTTCCATAAGAGTGTTTCCTGCATTTTCTAAGGTTCTTACAGTTTGAGGTTTTACGTTTAGGTCTTTGATCCATTTAGAGTTAATTTTTGTGTACGGTGATAGGTAGGAATCTTGTTTCAATCTTCTGCATGTGTTCAGCCAGTTTTCCCAGCATCATTGGAATAGGTTCTCCTCTCCCCAGTGGTTGCTATTGGGGGCTTTGTCAAAGATGAGTTGGTTGAAGAATTGAGGCTTTGCTTCCGGAATCTATCCTGTTCCATTGGTCTATGTGCCTGTTCTTGTACCAAAACCAGGTTGTTTTGATTACTGTAACCTTATAATTTAGTTTGATGTCTGGAAGTGTGATACCTCCTGCTTGGTTTCTTTTGCAGAGGATTGTTCTGGCTATTCGTGGTCGTTTATGTTTCCATATAAATTTCTGTATTGTCATTTCCAGGTCTGAGAAGAATTATGTCGGTACCTTAATGGGCATTGCGTTGAATCTGTAGATTGCCTTTGTTAGGATGGACATCTTAACAATGTTGATTCTTTCTATCCATGATCATGGGATATTTTTCCATTTGTTTGTGTCTTCTTGGATTTCTTTGAGCCGTGTTTTGTAGCTCTCATTGTAAAGGTCTTTCACTTCTCTGGTTAGGAAGATGCCGAGGTATTTCATTTTTTTGGTGGTTATTGTGAATGAAATTATGCTTTTAATCTGGGTCTCTGCCTGCTTGTTGTTGGTGTAGAGAAATGCAACTGTCTTTTGCACATTTATTTTGTACTCCAAGACCTTCCCAAAGTCCTTTATCAGTGCAAGCAGGGTTTTGACAGATTCTCTTGGATTTTCAAGGTATAGAATCATATCCTCAGCAAAGAGGGATAACTTGACTTCCTCTTTTCCTGTTTGGATACCCCTGATTTCTAATTTCTAATTTCTTGTCTAATTGCCTGAGCTAGGGCTTCCAACACAATATTGAACAAGAGGGGTGAGAATGGTTAACCTTGTCTTGTTCCAGTTTTCAGAGGAAATGATTCGAATTTCTGACCATTTAGCAATATGCTATCTGTGGGTTTGTCGTAGATTAGCTAGCAATTCTTAAGCACATCACTTATGCCATGCACTATGCAAGACTATGGGGATCCACAAATGAATTAAACCTAGTTCCTTTTCTCAAGGAGCTCACAATTCATTGAATGAGAAAGACTATGGGCCAATAACACAGTTCAATATAGTAGTAGGCTGAATAATGAAAATGAATGTTAGAGATCTATACCAGGTTTTATAGAAGCACAGAGAAGGGACCTCAGTCCAACCTTTCATGTAGCTGAGGTACATTTGAGGGTTCAGGAAAAACTTCTGAAGAAGCGGTGCCTGAGATTGCCCTTAAAGGATGAGTAGAAGGGGAGGGGATGAAAACGTCTGGAGTCCTGGCAGTTGCCAAAGTAACAAGACAAGAGCCCATGAGTCACATCAAGACATGGAAATCGTTGAGTTTACCTAATCTCCTTCCATTTTCCGCCCATTAGCCTGAGATTTGGATGGCTACAACCGGGCCTAGAAACTGTAACCTGTTAATAGCTTTCCAATCAAACTATCTTTCGGTGTATAAACTTCTGTTCTAAGCTTACAGACAACCACGTGCTCACTGCACATGAAATATGCTGCTCTGATATTTAGAAACTCTTTTTCTCACTGTGAACATACAAATTATTTCCAGCTTGTTCTTCTAAAATGAACTGAGCTCTTGAAACATTTTTATAATGCGTGTTATATTAAGATGTAATACTGGTAGAATGTCTTTGTTTCATAAGTTTTCGCATATGTGATTTAATAGGTGGGAGAATATTCAAATTTATGACAGCCAAATTATTTATGATGAGATTGATGGGAAGTCATGTATATTCGAATGTATTCTTGCAAGTCAAATAAAGAGTAGATCACTTATTTCAACCATAGAAATGTTATATAGTGGTTTAAATGGAACCACTACTTTCATTCCTATATTATTTTCAATTCCAAGCATTATTTTATTTATATTCTGCTTTTTCATGACTTGTACTATGTGAAATTTTAGTAAAATTATCATTTTAATAGCAACTCTTCTTTGCTTATGCTTTATAGTGTAGAAAATGCTAACCCATGCATGGTCTATGCTTTATTATAATTATTATACTACTACATACTTTGCAAAGCACTTATAATATTACCTGGCACATAGTAGGCACTATATCAGTATCTATTAAAGTTCAAATTCCTTAATTTGAATTATTCAGTTGTGGAATTCTGAAGCTGCATGGAATATCAGAAGGAACATGTTTCAAATCAATCATTTCATTCATGTGGAAACTGAAACCCTGCAGAGCTGTCACTTTCTCAGGACTATCCTACCATTTATCATTGATGCCTGGCCTAGAGTCAAGGTCTTCGAACTTGTAGGTCATTGCCACTCTTATCACAGCCAGCTGGGCCCATACTTTTAAGTAATTTGGGGAAAAAAATGTATATGAAGTGGTTGTAAGCTGAATATATGCCTTTGAATAAATTAGAACACTGAAAGTAGATTTTTTTTTTGAGTTGGAGTCTCACTCTGTCACCCAGACTGGAGTGCAGTGGCCGCTCCCGGCCACTGCAGCCTCGACCTGCTGGGCTTCGGCGATCCTTCTGACTCAGCCTTCCAAGTAGCTGGAACTACAGGCGCGTGCTACCATGCCCAGCTAATTTTTGACTTATTGTAGAGATGAGGACTCGCCAAGTTGCCCAGGCAGTTCTCAAACCCATGGGATCAGGCAATCCACTCATCTCAGCCTTCTAAAGCGCTGGGATTACAGGCTGAGCCACCGAGTCCGGCTTGAAAGTAGGTTTTTTAAAGGCAAAGAGCCTCAGATTGTTCCAGAATTGTATTCATTAGTTCATTTCTTTAACAAACTTCACTAAGTATGTACTGTGTTTCCGGCATTGTATGATCTAAAAACCTGCAATGTTTTTCTAGGAGAATAATAGGTATAAAATTATCACAAATGATAAATATGTCATATGAAATTATTATGTTTTCTAATTTCTAACAGAAAAAAATTTTTACTCTTGTTTAATTTGCTTTTAACATAATTATATGCAAAATATGGTAAGATTTAGACAAATCCATCTTTTGAAATGGGAAAAATCCATGCTTCATCCTTAGAATTATGAATGGGGACTTAAACATTTTTGGAAGCTAATTTAAGATGTTCAGGTTAACCTAGTGTCAGACTCAAATGCGAATACTCCATAAAATGGAAAGTCTCCTATCTTGTCATACTCTGTGAGTTAGAACCAACACATGAGAGACTAACTTAGGTGTCCTCCAATCTTTCTTGCTACGAGACCATCAAAGTGCTGTGAAAATCAGTAAGCAGCAAACCCCTCAGGTTATCAATTTGCCCTCGAAGCTAATTAGGGAACAGGTATGTGCCATGAAAGAAAAAGGATCTCAGAGGCTACCTAGCTATTGATAGTGACCACTCTGAATTTCAGTACCAACTGTGCCTTTGAAAATGTGAATCTACAACACTTTCAACTGTGACTTTCTAGCATCCTGAAAAATTGAATGGGGAAAAAAAAGTGGACTTCTGCATTATCAAATTGTCTGCAGATAGCACACTTTAAAGGATTACTGTTACCTGCCAAAGCATGACAGCAGCCATGCTTATCTCTTTTCCATAAAAAAGTCCTCACCTCAAATATTTCTCTTGGCTTTTAGCATATTTTTCATCGATTTGAGTAAAAAGGCATGTACCCTTGAAGGTACATGCCTTTTTTGCCCCACCTCCCCCCCAAGATAGTAATTGAGTCAAGATATATACTTTTGAGACTTTCAAGTTTATTTTTTCAAATAGTCTCACTTTTTTTCTTTTGATGTTTGTGGTTCCTATATCATCTCTCTGTATATGCGTGTGCACTCTGTGTGTGTGTGTGTGTGTGTGTATGTAGCAGGTGGAGTGACTGCCATCATAAAGGCACTAGGTGTTGCCTCCAAGCATATTCTGATGCAAAGTCTCCAGCTAAGCACAGTGCTCCTCCTGGGTATGCCGGGACAGTTATATTTATTGGCTTATTGAGAGAACCAAATTAATGTTGTTCATAATACATGAACAAAAATAAGATTCATTCCATTTCTAGGGAGAGGTCAGTGTGGATACAATATACCAAAAAGGGGTAATTTTTTGTAAAGTGAAAACTATCCCATATATATATATGTATTTGAGTTGGAGTCTCACTCTGTTGTCCAGACTGGAGTGCAGTGGCCGCTCCCGGCCACCGCAGCCTCGACCTGCTGGGCTCTGGCGATCCTTCCGCCTCAGCCTTCCGAGTAGCCGGAATTACAGGTGCGCACTACCACACCCGGCTGATTTTTTGATGTATTGTAGAGATGAGGTCTCGCCTGCCCAGGCGGGTCTCGAACCCGCGGGCTCAGGCAATCCACTCACCTCAGCCTCCCAAAGGTGCAGGATTACAGGCTGAGTCACCGAGCCCGGCTTGACTATCCCATATTGAAATGGCTAGAGAGGATGGGTGCAGTATTTGTTTCTAACCAATGCCAAAATTTCTGGATGAAAATTTAAAAAAACAAACAAGCAACTAATCATTTGGTTGTTTTCTTAGAAGTGAGTAGGTAATGTTTAACATTGATCTAAAGCCATTGTTTAATGGTTGCCTCCATAGAAGTGTAAAATTAGCAGATTCCAATTTCTAGCCACCTTCAAATTTTAGCAGTAATTTTTAAAAATCAAGATATGCATCGGCAAAGAGAAACTTTCATGGAAAAAACTTAACAATAAGTGATCTTAAACTAAAAGAGTGGATAGCCTGCCAAGCAAAGCACCATTATACCACTGTTTTTAATGGATAGGTTTTTATGGGCTCACTTTTCTCCCAGACACTTATTATTTTGCTCCCTGAAATGACCTGAATATTATTTGTTTCTTTTTCTAACACCTTCCTAGAATAAAAACTTCCTGAGAGCATGAACCTCTTATGTTTAGTTCATTACTCTTTTCCCAGCATTATGAGGACAAAATATGGCACATAGTGCACACTTAAGAAAATGGATTGAATCATTGATTGAATGAAGTATTACTTGTATCTAGAAATATTCAGCCCTTGTGCAAAAGCTTTAATTTTGTTCTATTCCAAAGAAATAGGTTTTAAGTGGATACTCTAAGCCTCTGCTTCATTTGATGCAAAAAGACCCCCCCACAAACCCCAAACAAAAACAAAACAGCAAAACACAGTCATGCAACCTTAAGAAAACCATTCAACCTCAGGGCAGTTGTTTCGTTATCTGTACAATTGAGGGGCTGGGTTAGATAGTTGCTAAGGTCCCTTCTGACTCTACAGTTCCAAGACTCTATGACTTCAGATAAATGTGGAGACACTTCAGAGAGTCTTTAGGCTATGACATGCTTCCATCCATTCCCAGCAAGTCTCAGGTCATCTATAGCACTAAGACATACATTACATATCCTTCATGTCCTGGCCCTGAAATGTCAGCATTAGCTTGGGCGTGTGCCATGGCCACCACAACTATGACCTCTGCTCTTACCATATAAGGAGCATGGCTCTGTGACCAAAATAGTGCTGAAGATAAGCTCTTAGACCTGCCACTTGTCACTGAGCAACTGTGGCTCTACCAGGCCCATTCATATCTCTACCACATTCCTCCAACATTCATGGAGACACACTTGTTCAGAGTTGAAGCTTCATTTGAAACACAAAACTTCAAAATTCCCTTCATTGAACCAAACAGGATTTCCTTCCACCACACTCTGCCCACCAAAAAAGGAGTGAAGGAAAAAGCAGTCAGTAGCTTAATAATCCTGAAAGAAGAACTGTATCAAAATAGAAAGTTTTGAGCCAGGCTCAGTGGCTCAGTCTGTAATCCCGCGCCTTGGGGAGGCTGAGGTGAGTGGATTGCCTGAGTCCGCGGGTTCAAGACCCGCCTGGGCAACTTGGCGAGACCTCATCTCTACAATAAATCAAAAATGAGCCCGGCGTGGTAGCGCACGCCTGTAGTTCCAGCTACTTGGAAGGCTGAGGCGGAAGGATCGCCGGAGCCCAGCAGGTCGAGGCTGAGGTGGCCGGGAGCAGCCACTGTACTCCAGTCTGGGCGACAGAGTGAGACTCCAACTCAAAAATAAATAAATAAATAAAATAGAAAGTATCTTCCAATAAAATCAAGTCCAGCCCTTTATTCATAAAGCTCCAGTTACAAGCCCTTAGAGAAGTCCCACGAGTGCAAACTAAGATGCTTTCAGAAAAGAGAGAAATAACCAAGAGAAACACCATCCTCCAGGCACCCAGGCTGCAGTCTAACCCCCCTCGTTCAGCTGGTGGCTTTGTGGCTTGTTCAGCAAACAACTCCACTCAGTGGTGGTGGGTCTTGGGTCTCCCAAACTCTACTATATCGTGTTGCCATTACATGTTAGAGAGACAATTATGTCATAATTTGTGGGATTTCTAATGCACACTCTTGAGGTTCTTGGCATTTGAGATTTTCCAGGCTATTCCAGGTCATTTAGAATCACCTTGGGTAAACTCTGTTGAGTGAGGACTGTGTGGACCTATTCTGACTTGAGCCCCACAGTTCAGTGAAAGTCATGTGGCAAGCTGAGCAGATATTCAATTCACTCTTATCTGCCATGAACAGTAAGCACGTTTCCCAGAAGAGGCTCAGATTCCCTTGGTTGCCAATACTTCGAGTTGCCACAAAATTTCTTCAATAAATAATAGAGAGAATAACTAGCTCCATTCTATCTCAGTTTTTCCCTCCTCAGGGAGGTGCTCAACCCTGCCATCACATTAGCCAAGACCTGATAGTATTCTTCTGAGACCATTGAAAAGATGCCCCGGAAGCTCCAGAGCCTCCAACCATCACTGGGTCACATCATCCGAGTAATTGCACTTTCCAAGCTGACTCTGAGGCTGATACGAGGTGACATTTACCGAGTCCCTAGCATGTCCCTCTTCCAAGGTAGTCATCACAACAACTCTGTGAAGGTATTATCATCCCCACTGTAAGTTGAGGAAGTTGAGGAACAAGAGGCTTGAGTAACTTGCCTAAGCGTCATATAATTAAGTGACAGAGCTAAAATTCACACTCTGTAATCTGTTCTTTTAAGTATATGTGATATGGCTTTAAAACGTTGTCTTAAAAATTCTGGCATGCTTATTAAAATGATTCTGATTATATTCAGACTTTGTATTTGTAACTACATGGACAATCTGTCAGAGATGAGAACAAACTGAGGTAAAATCACTGTTTTGAAATACAGTGGATTTGTTCTCTTTGCGAAAATCATTGGAGGGTTGTATTCAAGTTTTCATTTTTCAGATATTGGAAATGCTCAATATCAAATATTTACTATTCCACTTACAGCAGTTTCTCCTAGGCAGGCATTCATACAAAATAGGATTTATGGCTAGGTCTGCCAGCCTACCTTTGGGAGGATGGGTATTACTAGACTGCCTTGGATATCCAGTGACATAGAAAAAATGTCATCAGTAATGTATACAAGAGGGAGGTTATGTTTCCTAAGACTGAGGAAAGGAAGTCAAGCACATTTTCCCGGAAGCAGAGAGCTCCTGAGTAGACTTCTACTCCTGTGAGCAGCCCTCCCACCTAGTCCTAGGCTGTCCCAGGACATCTCCAGGCCTGGAAGGGCAAATAAAAGCTCAGACTATGCTGGGCTCATCCAGAAAAACCCAGAAGTGCTCCACCAACCTACAATCAAGAGAGCGTCAGGGAACATCTTAGGCTGAGCCACTCTCAACTAGCATAGCTAAAAAGACTCACTTCACCCACCATCAGCTCACAGCATGGAAGGAAAATACCACTCCCCTTTTTGGCACAGTCCAGAGCACCTTTTGCAACAACAGTCATTCTCAAAGTCTCCTTCATTATCACTGTAAATTCACATCAACTGCATATGTTATTTTGAAAGCATAGCTTGGTGTCTCAGCCTGTAATCCGGCGCCTTGGGAGGCTGAGGTGAGTGAATTGCCTGAGTCCACAGGTTCGAGACCCGCCTGGGCAACTTGGCGAGCCCTCATCTCTACAATAAATTTTTAAAAAACTTAGCCGGGTGTGGTAGCACGCGCCAGTAGTTCCAGCTACTTGGAAGGCTGAGGAGGAAGGATCGCTGGAGCCCAGCAGGTTGAGGCTGCGGTGGCCGGGAGCGGCCACTGTACTCCAGTCTGGGCGACAGAGTGAGACAAAAAAAAAAGGAATCCACAATAACATTTACTCTGAGCTCAGTAGCACTTCAGGGCTGGTCCTGCGCCAGGTGCCACCACAGGCCAGCCCTGCAAGACATTACATGGTTAGGGACAAAATTAGACATGGTCAAGAAATGGGCACCACGACTCAAGGGCAGGTGTCAGGGCCCCAGGCGGAGAGGCATGAGGTAATTATGGAAGGACAGTGCCCGCCCCAGGGGCTACTCTATTTCTCATCCCTAAGGAGCTCTTCACCAATCAGAAAAGGCAATTCTTTAACAACAACTCCCCACCCTCCTGGCCAGGAACCACTTGCGACTTCTCAGAAAACGTTTCTGGGCAGGTGGTAAGCAAAGCCAGAAAGAGAAATAACAACCCCAGGCAGAACAGGAGATACAGGAGCCCCGTGACCCTGATCCTTGGTACAAAGTCCATCCGCTCTGCAAGGTAGGACCATTTTGCTCTAGGCTGAGGACCTGGTTTGCTCTTTGTTATTGTGCCCTGCAGGCTGGCAAGAAGCTAAGCCTCTGATGTTTTGCCCACTGATACAGACCTGACTCTCTGGGAGATCATCTCAGCTATTATAGGTTCACAGTGAGGCCATTTGTGGCAGTGTCCCTGTCTTCAAGGATTCTACAAATGAAAGATATTGCAACAAGCAGGAATTGGAAAGTCAGAGACCTCCATGGGGCTTTGGGGCAATCCCTGCATCTCCAAATAAGTCACCTGAACTGATTTCAAAAAACTGTGCTTAGCAAAGGCATATTCATTCATTATTTTACTGGTTACTAAAAATGTCAGACTCATTTTTTTAAAAATGTGAAATCCAGGAACATCTAAAGGAGGCACTGAAAATCACCTGCAGTCCCAATACTCACTGCCCTTAACTTTTTGGTGTTTTTCTTTTCTGGGTTTTCCTCTTATGAATGAATGTATGGAAAGTCTCATATGAATATATACAGTCACATGCCACTTAGTGATGGAGATATGTTCTGAGAAATGCAGTGTTAGGCAATTTTATTGTTGTGTGAACATGAGAGCATGCACTTATGCAAACCTAGATGGTTTTGTCTACTACACACCTAGGCTATAATATGGTGTAGCTTATTGCTCTTAAGCTACAAATCTGTGCAGCATCTTGCTGTACTGAATACTGGGGGGCAATTGTAACACAATGGTATTTGTGTATTTAAGTATATCTAAATATAGAAAAGATACTGTAAAAATATGGTGTTAAAATCTCATGGGACCACTATCGCATATGTGGTCCATCATTGACCAAAATGTCATTATGCAGTACAAGACTGTACTTTTCATATGGGTATATACGAATGTTTGCATCCTATACAATAAATACTTGCTATGTTTTTTCATCTTATTTCCTTAAGATAAAGTCCCAGAAATAAAACAAATAGGTGAAAGGAATGGACACTGTTTACTGCCTCAACTTATAGCCCTACAGGGAGCAATTACATACACTCCTCTAGAAACCTGTGAAGATACTTATAAAGTAGGTCTTGTTCAATGAACGTTATTATCAGTAAGAATGGGGTGGTGATCCTGACCTTCACTGCCAGGAAGTTCTTCCTGATATCTGCGCTAATCCCTTCTGATGAATTAACTTCAAACCTGCTCCTTCTTGTCTTTTTGCCAGTGAATAAACACAGCACTTCCTACTGCACCTCTGATGGACTTCAATGAAGAAAAACTGTTTTAAAATCTCTTTCCGCCCTCTGGGGTGTCCTGATGTTGGCTAAATAGAACCTGAGTCACTGGCACTTGCTTAAGGCCCAAATGTGACCTCCAGGGCTTTTTTCTTGTACGCACTCTCCAGCCTCTCCATCCCAGACAGAAAGTCTGCTCCTTCCAACAGACATGTCTGATAAAGGCCCAAGATTACCTCACTCACCCACAAGCAACATGCTCCTATTTATACACTAGAGACTCAATGTGGTCCCTCACTGCAGTGCTGATTCATGGCTTACTGGCTAAATTGTATTTGGCCTTTACTGTAAATAAGCACAAAGAAGGAAGTATATATTGTCCATTTCTGAATCTTTTTAGGCTCTTCATCAAGAGAAAACTTTCCTTCTATAAATGGATCCCAGTTTGATCCTGGGTCTTTTCAAGAATATGAGTGTGGAAAAGAAAGGAGATTGATTTTAATGATGTGTAAATTTAAAATGAAATAATTATAGTTAATGTCTTGAAGTCCATATTTAGAAAATGGCCTTCGGCTTTTAATAGAATTTGCCCTTTCTGTGATAAAATAATACAAACACTCAGACACTCACTACATGCCAGTCATGCACTAAGAATTTTGCTTCTGCTTATTTTTTAAATTCTTCACAGTAACACTATAAAGTAGGTACTGAGTGCCCCATTTTTACGGAGGAGAAAACTAAGGAACCAAATGTACTAGTAGCATAACGAATGGATCTTAAGAACATTTGTTAACATGCTTAGTTATCAAAAAAAGGTAAGAAGCAACAAAAGAAATACATCACAATACCATTTGTAAATTTAAAGACCCTGAGTGTAATACAATACACATTTTAGAAGAATACAAACAGAACGTCAAACATGTTAAGAGTGGTTATCTACAGGGAAGAGAACAAGAGTGAAAATGAGAATAAAAGGAAACAAATAGATAACAAGAAAAGCCTTGCACATGGCAATGAGAACAGTGTGCTATGAACTGTACAGCGTAATACCTCTACCCTCTGAACTTAGCTCCAATTAAAAAAAAATGCCGCCAAGCTCAGTGGCTCAGCCTGTAATCCTGCACCTTTGGGAGGCTGAGGTGAGTGGATTGACTGAGCCCGCGGGTTCGAGACCCGCCTGGGATTGCCTGAGCCCGTGGGTTTGAGACCTGCCTGGGCAAATTGGCGAGACCTCATCTCTACAATAAATAAAAAATTAGCCGGGCGTGGTAGCGCGCACCTGTAGTTCCAGCGACTTGGAAAGCTGAGGTGGAAGGATTGCCGGAGCCCAGCAGGTCGAGCCTGTGGTGGCCGGGAGCTGCCACGGCACTCCAGTCTGGGTGGCAGAGTGAGACTCCGACTCAAAAAAAAAAAAAAAATGCCCTCAAAGTTTAGAGCAGGGAGATAGTCATAGATTGCTCTGGGTTATAGAGTCAGGGCCCTGGACTCGAACCCAGGTGTTTTGCACCTGCCCCCTATGTAGCATAGCTACATAACTAGTATGTGGGTCTTCAGTTCTTGGAAAGATATTAGACATATAGCTAAACCTTTTTAGGCTTCCACACTTTGCCTTTAGTAATTACATGGTTTATATCTGACCATGAGGGAAAAGTAGATTTGCTCCATTTCTTACATGCCAAGCCCCATGTGAGCTAAATAGTCAGTCATTTATCATTCATTCACCAATTTTTATTTAGTATGTATTATGTGCCAGGCAACGGGCCAGGCAGAGGACAAATGAAGACGAACGAGCCAGAACTCTGGCTTCCATGAGTCCCAGACACTGAGCCATTCTGTAACCACAGCTAGGCAGACTTTTCTCCCCCTGATGACCCCTTGCAGTGCAGGTGTAATAGCAAAGATGCACAGCTTAACCTGCATGTGAGTGTTTAAACCACCAACCAGCATCTCTTAAGATGGTTTAGTTTTCCATCAAGAAAGCTTACTTTAATAGAAACAACACTCATTTCCATAACTGGAGATTGGCTATTTTTGTAGTAAAGTTTTCAAAAAGAGCTGACCAAGAAAGAACAACACATGCAACAACAGCCCTGGTAATTGTGGTAAAATCTGTCTCATTGACTCATGTGGTAACTTCTCTTTTTGTGCCAGCAGGTGGATATTTCAAAGACACATCAAGAAGGAGGCCATTCTTTAAGGAAAGAATGAAAGGTCTAAATTGAGATTTCTATCATGGTGCTGAGGAAGTCACAAAAAACAACAATAACAACAACACAGGAGTTGCAGGCTTGGATTAGACTCCCTGGGAGTCACTTGACTTACCTCAATAGTTTTACAGGTGTCTTCTAACTGGCTAATCACACCCTGGACTCGATCATTGCTTCCCACAAGGACAGCGATGCCATCACTGAGCTCAGACTGAATAAGAGAAAAGAAAGATTCAGGATCTTAGGGGCTCCCTAGTCACCACCAACTGTGAATTAGTTGTAGTACTGTCTTTATGGGTTCTCGATTTAGGGCTCATGCAACCCCTAAGGAGTAACAGGGAGCCCTGAGAACCTCCTGATATTGCAGACAAACTTTTGTATATGAATGCATTTGTGTGGGAAGAGGCTTCGTAGCTTTCACCACATTCTTAATGAAGACTGGTAAAAACATTAGAACACTGAACTATAGGCCACTGAGAATCGCACGTTCAAGCTAAAGAATTCAATTATTGTTTATAAATGGGATGGAGCCCAATATGTGACTCAAGATTAATATAGTATATATTCATGTATTCAACATATGCCTTTTATGGGCCTACCATGTTAATAATGTATATATGCACATTCACACATGTAGACTATAAGTCATTACAGACTGGAACATGCAACTAGTTCTGGGGAGAAATGTCAACCCTGAAATTCCTTTGTTCTTGTGACCTGGGAAGAGATTCTACTGTTCATATCTACCCCTTCCCAAGGCTACTGTTTATATTTATCCCTTCCTAAGACTGGCTAGGAAGCCACAGAGAGTACTGGATGGGGATGCAGGAGTATTGTGCGTGACGCAATACTACCCCCAGCTTCTCTATGATGTTGAACAAAACATATAATCCGTTTGAACCCCAATTTTCTCACATTGAAAAGGAGAAGACTGGACCAGTGATTGCCAAACATTTTAAAGCTGCAGAATGTGTTCTGTAGTGTGAAGTTAACGTGGAATCCTGTAGGTAAAAGGAAGCCTGCTTTGGCCAAACAAGAGTGGGGGGTGGGAGTTTCACCAGAATGTCCTGCCCCTCTCCCATGAGTCTTCAGGACTCTGAGGGGAGGAGTGTGAAACAGTGGTCACCCATTCTTAACATGCTATGACTTGGGGGCAGGAGGGCAGAGGAAGGGGAAGGGGAACCCATCATAAGAAGATTGAAAAATGAATAAATGGTATAGATAATTTGCAAAATCCTACTTCTTTAGCAGTTAGTGGTCTCTGGGAATAACTGCTGTTGCCCAAGAGTTCAGCTTCCAAACTGGATTCTAGCTCTGATCTTCACAGCTAAATACTGACCAAATGTGGAAAGAAACTGAGAGGAGGAGCTGTTCAAATCACAGTGCCTGAAGTGGCTGCACCTACTGGAGCACCCAACCCCAGTTTTATTGGCACCCAGTGAATACATTCTGACCTGTCTGTGCATGAAACCAGGTTGGCAGATTGGCGAAGTGCTGATGGAGACACTATCTTTGGTCAGAATGAGAGGACTGTGACTGAGGCCCTGGGGTGAGGGGATGCACCATAACCAGAGGGAGCCTTTTAGCAACTGGCCTAGGTAACACCAGAGCTACCATAAAGCAACTTTTTTTTTTTTAGTTGCGGGTCTCACTCCATTGTCCAGGCTGGAGTGAAATGGCACAATCACATTCATTGCAGCCTCGACCTCCTGGGCTGATTCGATTCTTCTGCCCCAAGTAGCTCCAATCATGTGCCACCATGCCCAGCTAATTTTTAAAGTATTTTTTGTAGAGATGAAGTCTCACTATGTTACTCAGGCTGGTCTCGAAATCCTGGGCTCAAGCAACCCTTCCGCTTTGGCCTCCCAAAGTCCTGAGATTACAGGTGTGAACCACCATGCCAGATCTAAGGCAATGTTTTAAAGTTGATTGGTAACTACAAGTCATTATAGTAACTCTCCTTCACCAGGAATGGAGGAGAAAGGGCCTTGAAGAGGGAAAAAGAAATCTTTCATTGGAAAATGAAAGTATTCTGTAACTGGATCTAGACTTCAAATAATCTTGAGCAGTTTGAGTTTGGGCTGGGTCACTTAATACTAACTCATCTTCAGCAACCTCCAAAGGGTGCAAAAAGCGACCAGGTCCTTCACCACCCCCTTCTGAACCTCTGCACCCCATCCTGTCTGACTTTTACTCCCATCCTCTGGGGAGTCTAGCATGTGACCAAGTGCACACCAACTGTGCATTACCCCTTCTAAAAGGACTCTCCCCGCATGCCCTCCAGTGTCCTGTGGCCCTGCATGGCTCCCTCCTTCCGGGGCAGAGCGCAGAGGGGTGCAAGGGGATCTGTTACCTTCTGCCTCTGGAACACGTGAGTGAGGGGAGCCACCTGGCAGTCCTTGTGTGCACCAAACACCTTGCAGAGGGAGCAGGTGGGCACTTCGCAGTTCAGACAGTAGATGTTGATGCGCTCCTCTTCGTGCTCCTCACACATAGGCTGATCTGACTTCTTTTCTGGCCTGGGAGGAGGTAGGCAGATAAATGTCCATCGACTCCTCTGGGGGCAGAGCAGAGACTTACAAACTCCCACTCATCCCTGTGCCCCCGGTTACACCATTTCCGAAGACTCCAAGGAGACTCTTCATGTGTTCAGAGCCCACCAAATTCAGCTTTCCTACAAGTTCAGCAGAGGGATACTGACAAATATCTAACAACTTGCTTGGGATGAGGAGGGGAAATGGAGTCCCTGATTTTTAGCATTTGCCAGTTTCCTTGGTGTATTTCCATCATGGCCAATTTCAAGTTATTTAAGCCTTAGGAACTAGCTAGTGAAATCCTGAAAGTCAACTACTGGGCCTCGGCAAAATGTCAGGAGCATGCTCCAGCACTGTGTCCACAAACTCACAAGTTTCTCGAGACACTTTCCCATTACGGGCAAAGAAGGGGAAGTCTCCAATAAACTAAATCTCAAGTTTGCACAGCTTTGAGGAGGAACTGGATCCCACTTCTCTAGGCTCTGGTCTCAGCAAACACCTTTTCCACCTAAAGGAGTGAGGTTAAGTGCTCCTAGGGGGAGCTGACATCGTCTGATTATTAATCCAGATGCCAGAGCAGCTGTGTATGTAAGAGGAGGCGTGGGTGTAGCCTCCTTATATAAAACCCAGTAATTTTGGTATATCCTGTCTAAAGACTGAGGCTGTTAAATTTTTCAAAAGTATTTGGAAAATTCAAGTCCTAAAGCCTTCCTCATATTTCTAAACATATAGTCAATTAGAAACATCTTAGATTTGAAACTGCATTTTTTAGTTGCTATACAGATCCATTTTTTTTAAAGTACAGGTTTTTATGGGCCATGAAATCAAGTTAGGGAGTTGTGACCAGCATTGATAAAATCAAAATGCAGTAGAATCAACCAAACAAAACAGTAAATGCTGTGAATTACATGTAGTAAGGGCAAGTATTGACAACTGAAACTTTTGTTTCAGGGATACATGTATACATACCCGAGACAGAAGTTATATATGTGTGTGTGTGTGTGTGTGTGTGTGTGTGTGTGTGTGTGTGTGTGTGTGTGTGTTTGTGTGTATAAATATATATATATCCATCCAGACATGCAAATAGTACTGGATCACAATGTAAAATGTACTTCCTAGTGTGAATCATGAATATCCTTGATACTGACACGTGGAATCCTGTAGCTGCAGCACCAGAACTTAGAGAAAGGCAGAGAATGTGCTAATGTACCGCTACAAGTCACTAGGCAGAACTCAAGCACTTGAGATTGGGCTAAACGCTGAGAGAAGTCTTGGGTCTGGTAAGAAAATTGCAGGGTTTCAAATTTTTGAAATCTGCCTTTTGCAAAAAGAATTTGTCTGGTCTTGCAGCAGTGTGCCTCTCATGAAGTCTGTGACCTCCTGACTTGACCATACGCTTGGAACACAAATAAAGTCAACTCTATAACTGAGAAAATTACCCCCTCCCCCCCAGTCTGTCTGTTTCCTCCACTAGAATGTGAGCTCCATGAGAGCAGGGGTGATGGTGTGTCTTCCTTTTCTTGCTGGATCCCCAGTATCCAGAACAATGCCTCCAATAGAGGTGAGTGGTTCAGTAAATACCTGTTAAACAAACAAGTGAGGTGATAAAAGGGAATGTTCCCTAAAAATGGACAGTGTTCCCTATGCTTTATATAATGCCACCTAACTGGAGAACTGGCAAGTATTGGGAAAGCTTGGGGTCACTCATGAGTGACAAGGGAAAAGACCAGACAACATCCTGTATACCCCATTAATAAATGATAATGCTCTCTGGGGGTTATATAGAGATCGCGACTGGCGAATTGTCTGCCTGATCAAAAGCTTCTCTACCTTGAAATCTTGTCTCCTAGGTATCTCTTCCTCATGAGGAACATGGGTTGGGCAGGAGTTCAGAGCACATCTACTGGAAAATGGCATGGGCTATGTTACTGCACCTCATCTTCTCGAGTCATTTCCTGAGGGTAGCCTGGGTCCTATGTGCTGTTCTGATGTCAACAGCTATGACCAGAAACAGTATTATAAAACACAAGTCTATGTAGTCCATGCACATATTGAAACTATGTAGTCCATGCTCATATGTAGTCCATGCACATATTGTGGAAACAGCAATATGGATCTATGTTTAGCTTTGTTTGTGATTCAATTTCTTTATTTTTCATGGGGCAATATACACTGTTTTCCATACTCCCTATTGGACTTTTCTAATTTAGATTCTAACCCAGGCCCAGAGGCACCATCTACTTATAAGTGAGTGTATAATAAAAACTCATCTTAAAACATAAAACAGACTTGGGACAAATACGGCATGTCAAAGAAAGATGTAAATAACATGTTTATGAGATGAGAGTAGCCAAGCTCACAGTTGAGGTCAGGGCTCAGTGCCAAATGTTGGCTGTGGCCCCTAGCCATTCAGCGCTTGCTGGACTGAGGAGACTAGTCTACTCTCCCTGGTCTCTGAGGTTTCTGGGACCACCCTAGAGTTTGCAGAGGAGTGGCCACTGGTCTTTGTGTACCTGCGTAGTCAAACTAATCTTAAAGTTTCATCCCAGTTCAGCTTCTCCATGTGGTGGTTATAGGCAAGTTATTTAACCTTCTTCAGTCTCAGTTTTTACTTGTGTTTTAAAACTGGATGAAGGGTTTTAGTGAGAATGGACACAGGCATTTATTTATTTGTTTATTTATGTTTCCTGCTGAAATCTCAGTAAAACGAGAGCAAGGAAATAAAAGGGTATCCATCAGTAAGGACAAAAAGTGAGCAAAATGACAGAGATGAAAGATGTCAGCTAAATGTTGGAAATTAGGGACATCTGGATAAAAGGAAGTGACCTACTTGCATTGCATTTTAGCTCTGCTGAGTGCCTGCAGGAAAGAAACCTACAAGAAGCAAGCTGACTGGAGCTGCAAGGGAGAAACCTACAAGAAGCAAGCTGAGTGGAACTATGGAGTCCTGGAAAGGTTCTGGAACTGCAGGATCCAGGTATCCTGGAGGCGGAAGTGTGTGTATGTGGGGGGGAGGAGGGCAGGCAGGCAGAAAAAAGGACTTTGTATACATTTTGGAAGATTACTAGAGGATGTGCTCCATAAAAACAAGAAAGTAAACCTACAAGGAGAGAGACTTGGGATCCAGGAAGCAAGGGGTTCAACCCAGGGGCGAGTAAGGGAATTTCCAAATAGAGTTTAGGTAAAGCCCAGCCATGCCAGAACTCAATCCCAATCCTTTACAGTGGAAGCCAATATATCCAAAACTGAACAATCAGCCTGACACGGTGGCTCATGCCTATAATCTCAGCACTTTGGTAGAGGTGGGAGGGTTGTTTGAGCCCAGGAGTTCAAGACCAGCCTAGGCAGCTTTACTCTACAAAAAAATTTTAAAATCAGTCTGGTGTGATGGTGTACACCTGAAGTGCTAGCTACTCAGGTGGCTGAAGTGGAAGGATTGTTTGAGCCCAGGAGCTGGAGACGTGGTAAGCTATGACTGTGCCACTGCACTTGTCTGAGGGACAGATGAGACCCTGGCTCAAAATAAGTACGTAAATAAAATGGAAAAATCAAGGAATAGGATCATCGCAATAGTGTATACATGTCATTGGTGAGCAGTAGCAGAAAACAGCTAAAAAAAAATGAAAAGTAATTGACTCTAAGGAGTGAGCCTTAGGGGTGAAGAGAAAGTAGGGTGGGGACTACCACACCCTTCATCAGAGGCCTTGTAATACTGAATTTTTAAAATTATGTATGTTAGTTACTTTAAAACATTAAAAGCCTATAATAGGGCATTAGTGATACTAATAACAATCACTCCTTCACAATATTGTTGTGAGAATTAAAGAAGTGCACATGATTCATGCGTAAAGCACCCTGAATAGTACCTGGTATATAGCACACCGTAGTTTTGCTTATTATATTTTAAAGTTAATTATTTCTCTTATTAGTCAAAATGGTGCCTTCTCTTGCCATTCCCCATCCTCCCACTGTGGCTAGTTCAGCACCATGCTGAATTCTAGATAAGAAGGCCAGGTTTTGTGGAGACCTACAGTCTCCAGCCTTTCTGCAGGAGGTCAGAATTGACCAGCACCTCACTGTCAGTTACTGACACCCCTTCCCCTTTTCATCACCATCTCCAATGACCAGAGCTGGCCTCCTCTCACTCTGCATATTCAAGGTCATATTGGGGTCGTTTAATGTACCCTGAGGCTCAGGGTTCTGGTCTGGTAAAGCTGTCAGTCTCCAGGGAACAACTGGATTTATGCCCAGACATGTGGCTGAGTGCTCTGGACAACTTACGGATTTGCCACCAAGTAAAAAATGTCTCAAAGGCAAATCTCAAGTTCAAGAAACAACAACATAAGAAGAAATTAAAAATCACATAAACACCCCTAGTCCACTCAGCCGTGAGCTTTACTGTTGGAAATTTGGTTCTTTGCTTTTATGCAATTTGCTTCCCAGCCCCTGGGTGCTATTTTTGGCAGCTGCACCGAGCAGACTTCATAGCGAAGGTAAAGATGTGCCTTGTAGCTGTACTAATACTGTAAGTTTTAACATCACTCTTCTCTAGATTTCATATTGCTATTTTTTCACTTTTCAAGTTCCCACGGTGGCAAGTAGCAAGACAGAAAATTATTGCAATAAACAGAACATGTAAGAATATTTGCAATTGTGCTTAATCAGTTGGCACTTGCAGAGGGACTCTTTTGTGCAAGCCACTGTACTAACACTGGAACAGTTGTTATATAAACTCCTTTAATAATTGGTTGGTTATCCATTGGCTGGGGATGGCTTTTAAGAGACAGTGTGTGTGTGTTTGTATCTTAAAGTCATGAAACACAATGAGATTCGATCTGGAAAGTAAAGCAATACCAACAGTACTTTTCTTCTTGTCAAGAGACTTTGGAAGCCAAGAGGAACAGCCGGCTGCAATCTCTGCAATGTGTCGTCAGCAATTCTTCTTCTTCCCCAAACCCATCTATATCCTGGTACTATCTAATTTAGTTTTGGATTTTAAGCAGAAACTAATAGCCATAATAATTACAATAATTATGTTAGATTTATAGAACAGCTTTCCTTCCAAGAGCGAAAGCCTCTTAGAGCCCTGCAGATGTTCCATAAATATATGTCCCCTAATAGAATCACAATGAGGCCATTTCTAGATGGCCTCAATATTGCTATCAAGCTCTGTGGACTGGACTGACCTGTGTACAATTGAAAAAGGGATCTTCACACCGTGCCTTCTAGGAATAAGCTCCCGCAGTGTTGTCTCTAGGAAAGGAATTCTATAGCCAATGTGGTTCGACAAATAAAAAGCCTATGCACTTATTTATTTAAATCAACTTCTTCTCCGACTAATGTGAGAATAAGTTTTATTTTCCTCCTCTTCCTCCTCCTTCTTCTTTCTCTTCCTCTTCTCTTCCTCCTCCTTTTTCTCCTCCTCTTCTTCGAACCCCTGGCCTTAAGTGATCCTTCTACCTTGGCCACCCAAAGTGTTGGGATTACAGTCATGAGTCACCATGCCTGAATCTTTTTATTTTTTATATAGTGCATATCAATAAGTTAACAAGTGAATGCTAAGAGTGTGCAGAAGATACTGCCTAAGGAATAGGGACACATAATTTGAACACCATCTTTTTTCTCTCTCATGTCGCTGAACTTCAAGCCCCTAATGGCCAGGACTATGTCTTGTTTCACAACTTCTCATCGAGTCAATATGGTGACAAACTGTCAGAGGATTTTGTTGTTACTATGACCTAGGAGATTTTAAGGCAAGACTGTTTAAGCTAGGAACTGGGCTATTTTGGAAGATGCCATTTCTGTTAATCATCTATTAATTTTTGTACAGTACTTGAATTTTCCTGCCTTATAGGATCTAGAGCTACAAACATCCTATGAAGTGCAAAAATGTCTAGTGTTTGAAATACTTTAAGGTGGTGGGGGACAGCATTATGCCTCTTTCAACATTACCATCTGGGATAGATTAGTGTTAATGAGTCACTTCATTCTTAAATTGATACAAAATCATGGGCATCAGCTTCCTTCTCTTCTCCCATGAGTAACTCAGTCCCATAGGGAAGTACTGACTTGGAAAAACATTTTCCTATAAAACAATTAGTCTGTGATTGGTAAATAAGCATTCAGTGTAGCAGCCCAATAAAACCAACCAACCAACAGACAAAAACAAGCTTCAGATGGGTTTGACACATGGAAAACGTTACCTCGTGGACTCCTGCTTGTAGATGTCAATGATATTTTCCACCAGCAAGTTCCTCTGAAGTCCATATACCCCATGTCTGTCCAAAACCACTTCGTGCCTACAGGATGGGCAGCGGAATCGGCCCCCCGAAGCCACCGTGGTGCCTCCTCTTGTGGGCAAATACGGATTAGAGGCCTGTTCTTGCCAAGCAAGAAAAAAAGGAATTAAGTAATGCCACAGGTAGCTTCTCAGAGACTTCTTTCACTCTCTGTTAATATAAACAGCATGAACTTCTACTTTGTGCTTGCTATGAGATAATTCCTCAGAAAGGCCTTCTCAGAAAGTGGTCCTGAAATGCAGGACCAGCCCTTATCCACAGTCATCTGCAAAGAATCATTGTCAGTATAAGGTGCTTTTCTGTCTAGAGTTTTTGTAACCAAAGGTTTCAGCCAGAAACTCCACACTAATGTCTAAGGCACTAATTCATTTAGAACTTTGAAACAGATTCAGTGGGTTTTTTTTTTGTTTATTTGTTTATAATTCTCACTCTTATTGCCCAGACTGGAGTGCAGCGGCATGCTCACAGCCACCACAGCCTCGATCTGCTGGTCTTAGGCGATCCTTCTGCCTCAGCCTTCCAAGTAAATGGAACTACAGATGCACACCACCATGCCCGGCTAGATTTTTTGCAATTTATTGTAGAGACGAGGTCTCACCAAGTTGCCCAGGCTGATGTCAAACCCTCGGGCTCAGGCAATCCTCTTACCTCGGCCTCCCAAAGTGCTGGGATTACAGGCTGAGCCACTGTGCCAGGCTGGTTTGGTTTGTTTTTTAATATGATTTTTAGTATTAAAATAAAACTAGATTTGAGAGTACAGAGAAAGTTGATAAACACAAAGCAAATCATTAAAAGAAATTTGTTTTTCTTTCAAATAAATGTGACCTTATGAAGTTTTCCAAAGGATTTCACCTCAGTGTCAATTAAGCACTTGATTTCTAGAGGAGGAAATCTTTTCCACCCCCTAAATTCCAAACAAACTTACCTGGAAAATGTCACTGGCACATTTCCTACACAAGTTATGCTGGCAAGGGAGAATGACCACGGGTTTCGTGAACATCTCTAAGCATATGGGACAGATGAGTTGCTTCTCCAAGTTATCCATTGTCTGCTGCTCTTTGGAAAAAGACTTGTAATTCAGAGATGCGCTCATCTCCCCTCCGTGCCCGAGTACGCTGCCGGGGAAAAGGTGCTCCAAATGGCTTCTCTAAGTGTTTCCTGGAAATAATTCCAAGGATTGTGTGATCAAGTGTCCTTTAAGTTTCTCTCAGTGGAGGACATTGTTTCATTCCCGGGTTCAGAGTGGGTGCCGGAGCTGTTTTTAGTAACCTGTGGTCACGTGACAGCAGGCTGACTTGTCCATATAAGCCAGTGACAGGAGGATGGATCCTGACAGGTGACAGAGAGCAGGAGTCAACATTCTTGCCCCCAGGAGTGAGGAGAGTGGGCGGGAAGGAGGATTACAAACCCCATTTAGACGAGGGTTGTGGGGAGAAGGAGGTCGAAGCTGACAGTTGTCAACAACAAATGCAAATGTGCATGCCCAGTAGCTGAGCCATGCCCTCTGTGAGCACTCACAACTTGGTGACAGGCTTCTCCAGGAAGGGACAGAATGCAGCCCAGGAGTCTTAACTGTATACCAGTTGCCATTTCTCGCTTAAGAGTTTAGGAATCATCACAAATAACATGGTAACACCTAACTAGGTGAAAACAAAACCCATCTTGAAAATCGTTGTCCTGGCTTTACAAGGGTCATCATCAAAAAAAGACTTTCTTAAGTAGGTATTTTATTATTGCCAGGACTGTGGCTGGGAAAAATTTCAATTTAAAAGCTGGACTCAAATCCTTTTACTATAAAAGTGTACACACACACACACACACACACACACACACACACACACACACACACAATAATAATAATAAAAAAGAAAGAAAATGAAAAACCAGTTGATGACCCAATTGTTTAAGGAAAAAGTTATATAATAAACCCTGATATTGCCTCTTCCACATTACTTTCTTTCTTCCTTACCCTCTTTCACCTTATATGTCTCCCACCCCTACACATGCCCAAAAACAGAAAAGAAAAAAATGGAAAGTATTTAAAATTTTTTTATCAGATAAAAAATGAAAACAGAATCCATGTCTGAATATATGTGACAAATTTGCAACTTTATTTCTCCTTGATTTTAAAAACCTTGAACAATAAACACATTTTGTTAACGTATTTCTGATGTGAGCTTAATTATCAGTAAAGGGTAGGTCAGTGTGACTGGTTATGTGTGGTCTTAGTGCTGTGTGTACAGAGAACTTATTAAGAATCTAATAAGCTCTATTAACTAATAATAAGTTATATGTATTCATCAACATTTCAGGGACCTTTGGAGAATTCTCTTATTTCTTTCAATATTTATTTGCAATTACAGTGAGGAAGGGAATTGGTGAAATTTTTTTACCGAATTACTTCAGTTGACCTAGCTTGGCAGCTCATGTGTTTATCACTACATGGGCTATGAAGGGGAGGTCAGAGCATAATATGTGCGATATTCTCAAAGAAATATTGTTTCTATTGTACAATAAAAGTAAAAGACTTTGCACTCTAAGGAAAACACTTAAACTAATAATTTACATTGGGGCAGAGCCTGTTCTTATAGAAGGAATTTATTCTTTAAAAAAAAAAAGTCCTTGAGAATTACTGTATGTCTCTATAGTACAAAGCTTTGTTTTTTGTTGTTGTTGTTATTGTTGCTATTTTTTAGTTTTCAGTTAGTTTGTTTTTTAGTTGGAGTCTCACTCTTGTCACCCAGGCTGGAGTGCAGTGGCACGCTCATAGCCACCCTAGTGTCGACCTGCTAGGCTCTGGCGATCCTTCTGCCTCAGCCTTCCAAGTAGCTGGAACTATAGGATCGTGCTACCATGCCCGGCTAATTTTTTATTTATTGTAGAGACAAAGCCTCGCCAAGTTGCCTGGGCTGGTCTCGAACCCGCAGCCTCAGGCAATCCACTTGCCTTGGCCTCCCAAAGTGCTGGGATTACATGCTGAGCCACTGAGCCCGGCCAGCTCTGGGGTTTTAAAGATGAACAAGACACAGGTCATTGACTTCAAGGGGCTCAATCTAATGGTGGAGACAAGACATGAAAATACAGAACCACTGTATAAAAGAAATGTTATAAAGAACTACAGAATTTCAGAGTGGGAGGTACCAGGAGGCTTCATGGGTGGAGGTAGCCTTAGAACTGATGCTGGAAGAACTTAGATGGATGGACATGCAGTTGGGGGTGAGGAGTCATAGTTGGGGTTTCCAAACGAAGGCACAGATGCAGAGGCATGGGTGTGCAGGGACTCTCAGAGCAATGATGGCTTGAGTTGGAGTGCAGACACACACACTGCTGACACACTGGCAGGCCATGGATACTGTGCTAAAGAGTTTCTAACACTTAATAAATTAGGAATCAGGAAGTCGTTAAAGTTTCTCACTGGGACGTTTCCCATGAGACCAGTGCTTTGGTTAGATTGATTTCGCAGTGGTGATTGGGACAGACTTAGCATGCTAGTGACCTGGCTAAAGACTAGATAGGAGGCTGTTGCCAATAGTTCAGGTGAGAGGTCACAAAATACTGGCGCAGGCTGTGGCAGTGGGGAAGGAAAAGAGGGAATGAATTCTGATGCTGTTATGAAAGTAGAATCCATAGAGATGACTCAGATGCCGGAGCCTGAGTGACCAAGACTGTGCCATGAGAGGCTGTGAGTCAGAAACAGACTTCATTCTAACTTCTGTATCTACCTAGCTCTGTGGTCTTGGGAAAGTGACTTCACCTAGCAGGATTTCAGTTCTTTCATTTATTAGTGAGTGAGGTTCATAACCTAACTTAGCCATATTTGTAGGGGGAAAAAAATCTCTAAAACAGTTTTAATTTTAAAATAGAAAATTCTCAGTTTGGTTATTTGATGTACACTTGATCTCTCTCTCTCTCTCTCTCTCTCCTCTCCTCTCTGTTCCTTCTTGCTCTTTCACTTTTTCTTAGAACTCTCCCTGGAGGCTACACAGAAACTGGCAAGAATCCCACAAAAATGAGAGCCCAGTTGATGAATACCATTCCATGCCCGTCTTCATCCTCTTTTCTCCATTCCTTGCACCTCATTGATCTGAGACCAGCAGTGTATAGGGTGGATGTGTGAGTTGGGAATAGGACATGGAAGGAACCAGAAAATTTTAGTCCACTCCCAAATCATCCAGAGCCCAGAAGACAGGGAAAACTGTGGAACTGAGTAAGAATTAAGTCATCTTCAAGGCTCTGGGATTTGGAGTGGACCTGAGTCTCTATGGGGGAAAGAAAACTAGCTGTTAAAAGAAACACTTAGACAAATTAAATTGAACAGAGTTTAATTGGGCATAGAAGGATTCATGAATTGGACAGAACCAGAATAGGTTCAGAGTAACCCTAGGGCTGCCACTTGGTTGGATTACATTTATGGACAGAAAAATGAAAGTGATATACAGAAAATGGAAATGAGGTACAGAAACAGCTGGATTGGTTACAGCTGAGCATTTGCTTTATTTGAACCTGGTTTGAATAGTTGGCAGCCAGTGACTGGCTGAAACTTGGCCACTTGTTACAAGAATAGGTAACAATCTGTTTAAACATCCTGTAAGGTGACAGTTCACTACCTGCATAAAAAACATTAGGCCAGCCGAGCACTGTGGCTCAAGCCTGTAATCCCAGCACTTTGGGAGGCCGAGGTGAGAGGATTGCCTGAGCTCAGGGGTTTGAGGCCAGACTGGGTAACATGGTGAGACCTCGTCTCTACAATAAATCAAAAAAATAAGCCAGGCATGGTAGTGCACACCTGTAGTTCCAGTTACTTGTAAGATTGAGGCAGAAGGATAGCCTGAGCCCAGCAGGTCGAGGCTGCGGTGGCCATGAGCGTGCCGCTGTACTCCATCCAGGGCGACAGAGTGAGATTCCAACTCAAAAAAACAAAAACAAAAATAAAAACATTAGACCAGACTTAAAATGTGTGTGGATGCAGCTTTAATTAACTTAACTTAGTCTCCTGAAGGCATCCTGGATTATACAGAAGGGATGCTCTTTTTCCTCCCCTTCTCCCTCCTCCCCCGCAATCTCACTGCACACAATAGGGCAGGGCTTGAAACCGTTGGAAGCCCTAATTTCCCTCATTTCTGAGTCCCACCAGCCCAGAGCAAGAGTATGCTTAGACACATTGAGAAACTGAAGCAAAATCACCACCATTCTCTCCTCCTCCAATAGTTTCCCAATCTCCCAGATACATCTGGGGAAAGGAGATAGGTCCCTGAGAACCTGAGTATGCACCCAACAGTGGAATTGGCACTAAGGGGTGACAACAGAAAAACAAGGCTTTTGACCTCTTCCAACCTCTAGCTGCCAGGCCAGAAGGAAACAGGCTCCAGGGTCCAAGGCACTGGAATGAAATGTAGACGTGTAATACAATTCTGACACTATCTACCTGAAGCTAGGCCAAACTTCACAAGTGAAGGGCCCAGTGCTCCACGGGACTGCCCTCCCTTCAGATACCAGCAGCCACCTCAGAGGTTCCTGGGTCCCTCACACTTCTGACTAATTGGCTACAAATGTGGGGGTTTCCACCACCCCCTCAGTTTGATAATTGGCTAGAATGACACATAAAACTCAGGAAAGCATTATTTATGATCATAGTTTCATTAGAACAAAAAATGAATACAAATTAGGACCAGCCAAAAGAAGAAATGTATAGGATGCATAAGGCAAAGTTGTGGGGGGTGAGAGTGAACTTCCAAATGTGAACTTCCATGTCCTCTCTCAGTGGAATTAGAAACACTTACATGTGATAGAGATCATCCATGTGTAACAACACACACAGAGCACTGTTAACCAGGGAAGTTTGCCTGAGATTCTCTGTGTCCAGGGTTTTTATCAAGGTTTCATATGTAGGCATGATTGGCTCAATCATTAGCCATGTGATTAAACTCAATCTTCAGTCCGCCTTGCCTCCCTAGAGGTCAGGCTGATATCATGTGGCTCAGAGCCCCAACATTTACATCACATGGTTGGTCTTTCTGGCATGACCTGTCCTTATTATTTCATTAGCATACACTATTAGGACCCCTGATGGATAACAAAAACACGAGTATCACTCAGGGAATCCTAAGGTTTAGAGGTTCTCTCCCACGAATTTAGGACAAAGGCTAGCCACATTTTTATACCCAATACGACCTCAGTGCATTTTTCATCTCAGAAGAGAGAAAAAGGGACGCTAACATTACTTTTACTACTCTACCACTGCGATAAATGTAACAAATATGTGCTGAGTACAAATCACCTCATATAATAGCTCCCTATATTAAGTATTATTATCTCCACTGAGCCAACTCTTGCTGAGCAGTTAAGTAGTCGCCCAAAGTCACGTGGCTGTTAAATTGTGACACAGACTCAAAGACATATCTTTTGAATACAGAGCATAGGACCTCACCCACTAGCAGCACCATACCCATACTCTAGAAAAGCACTGTCCTTAAGAATTTTCATTTAGTAGGACAGGAAGATGGTGGCCAAGCCAGTCAGACTATGTAGGTCCCTGTGTGAGTGAATGTATGGAAAATTTTGTGCACATGCTGGTGAATAAGTGGACATGTGAGTGGCTGACTGAGTGAGGGCTAGGAAGCTAGTGGCCAGGGCTCTCCTGGTACAGTGGCTGATACCACAGCTACTGGACTTGGACCTTAGTGACTCCTGGGATGCAGATGTTGAGCGCCATTTTCTTTTTTTCTTAAGTAACAAACCCTCCCTGGGAAGAAAATATTGGGAGAGACTCTCTAAGTGGGGGCTTGTGAGCAAGTGGCCAGGCTCCTGGTGCAACAGCTGGTGCTGCAGCTTCTCTACTTCATCCTTGGCTCTTCCCAGGTCATAGAAGCCGAGTGCCAGTAATTTTTTTTTAAACAGACAAAAGTTTTCCTGTGAAAAAGCGGCAGGGAGAAACCATCACTCCAGGTTCTCCCTCACCATTACAGCAGGAGAGAGACTGTCGGCTCCTGGCTTTGCTTCATCACTTCAGCGCCTGGCAAGGCACTGGCAGCAGGGGCTGCAGAGGGATTCCAGAGGCAAAGTCCCAGAAAAGAGGATAAGAGAGGCACCCCACCACCATCTTGAAGGCAGGGCAGGAAAGTGCTCTGATTTTCTCACCACAGAGCAACAGACCCAATCTCTGTAACTGGCGGATCAACTACTCAAGGATTGATCATGACCCAGAGGGAATGTCCTGAAAGCACAAACTTCTGAGGGACCTGATGAGTGCCGAGTTCCAGGTGCCCCACCCCCTACCCTGATCCAGTCTTGGGACAAAGGGTGTGGCCAGAAAAAGATGAGGAAGAACTCCAAAGAGATCAGTGGTGAGTCCAGGGCTGACCCCAACCCCCTCCTCCCAGCAATCCTCTGAACGTCAGACTCACACAGCTGGACCACGACTAAAAGGGACAAACCCAGGTGGAACCTGGACATCAGTAACAATCGGAGAACTCCATTCCAGGAAAGGCCAGGCTGGGGCACCCCATTCGAGTACCTACCTGGGGAAGAGACAATCCCATACTTCCCCATGGGAGGAGATCTCCCTGATGACACAAGAGTGGGAGGGAAGGACTGCAGACCCACCCACCTCCACTGCCCCTCCTCCTTCCCTGCTTTGTACACTGAGGAGAAAGTGAAAGAAGTGGCTCTGCAGGAGAGACCTGATTAGAAGAACAATTACAGAGCCTGCCACAAGAGGGCAGGTGGTTTTTTTTTTTAATTTTCAATTTTTTTTAATTAAAAAAAATTTTTTGACTGTTTGTTAGTTCATCTATTTAAAAAATATTTTTCCTCTGTGCATGAATGTGTATGTGAGGGTTTGATCTGCATCCCCCCCAATTTTTTTCTTTTCTTTTCCTGTTTCTTTCTTCTTTTATTTGTCATTCTCTGTTTATGTGTGTATGTGAATGACTGACTTTCAATTTTCAATTTTGTTGTCGTTGGTTTGTTTTTGCTCTTTTTTTTCTTCTGGATTTTTTTATTTTCATTTTTTATAGTTTAAGGTGTGTATCAATATGTGTGTGAGGGGTCGACCTGAATTTCTTTCCTCCCCCCCACCCTTTGGCCTTTCTGCTCTTCTTCTCCATTCACTTTGTGCTAGGCATGTGTGCATGTGTTTAGTTTTCTTGTTTTTGTTGCTGCTGTTAGTGGTGGTTTTGCTTCACTTTGTTATTATTCCAGTTTGTCTTGGGGTGTGTGTATGTCTGTGTGTGTGTGTTCAACAGTTTTTTGCATTGGTTTCTGCTTTGCATCATCGTATAGAGTGGTGGTGAGGAGTGGGTCTCAGGGAACACATACCACAATAAGTGAACATTGTAATTTGCAAGTAGTTTCTGAATCCTAGTGCCCCATCCCCTACTTTATTTGAATTTCAAAAACTACAAGAGATAGCAAAGCTTCCCATCCACTGTCCTATTTCAAAATAGAATAAATCCAGAGCCCGGATCAGAAAAGAATAGAGGACTGAGCAAACATCAGAAGGGAAACCTCTCCCACTGACACTGAATAACAGAACTAAAGCGAAAAATAAGAGATCTTTCACAAATGAGGAAAAACCAAAGGAAGATCTCAGGCAATTTCAAGTGTATCAAAGACAAAACTCCTGAAAAATCAGACTGTGGTGCCCAAACAATGGAAGTCACCAATGACTGGTCCCAGGGATTAGGGAGTGGATGGAAAGAGTGAATAAGACTCAAAAAAGACAAGATGCAACACTGAAAGAACTTGTAACAGAGATTTTGGCAATAAAAATTTTCATCCAGGGAATAAATAATAAGATGACAAGCAAGGAAAGCAGAATTAATCTAACTGAAGAAAGAACCTCAAACTCGAAGACCAGAACATGGAATTAACCAGATCTGTAAAAAACATAGAAAGAAGACTCAGAAAGAAAGAACAAAGCCTACAAGAGATGTACACCTGACTGGTATCCCAGAAGAAGAAAGGGAAACCAAGAACAACTTGGAGCAAGTATTCCAGGAGGTAATCCAAGAAAGCTTTCCCCATTTCACCAGAGTTGTGACCAGCCAAGCACAAGAGATACAGAGAACCCCCACAAGACATCAAATGAGAAGACTAACCCCTGGACACATAATAATTCACCTACACAAAGCAGGCACAAAATAAAAAATCCTAAAGGTAGCAAGAGGAAAAGGTCAGGTTACCTACTGAGGAAAACCAATCAGAATAGCAGCAGACCTATTGGCAGAAACATTACAAGCAAGAAGGGACTGGAGTCCTATATTCAAAGTCCTCAAAGATAAACAATTTCAACCAAGAATTTCTTATCCAACCACTCTCAGCTTCATCAGTGATGGAGAATTAAAATCCTTCCAGATATCCAATCCCTAAGAGATTATTCAACTTCCAGATCAGCTCTACAGGAGACACTTAAAAAAGTATTAAGAACAGAAGAAATAAAAAAAAAGATGACCACACATTTCCCAAGAGAAGAGCAGAGCAGAGAATCAACAGAGAATACAGTGCAACAAGAAACTTGAAAACACACACATACATCAATCCCAAAGCCAAAAAGAAAACAAGCAAAGAAAAAATTTTATAGGAACCACATGACAGCGATAAACTAATAATCAGACTGAATGTGAATGGACTAAATGTACCACTGAAAAGACATGAAATGGCAAACTGGATAAGAACCCATGACCTAATTATTTGCTGAATCTAAGAGACTCATCTCACTACAAGGGATGTACACAGACTCAAAGTTAAAGGATGGAAAAAGAATTTCCAGGCAAATGGATCACAAAAGAAGACAGGAGTTGCAATCTTAATATCAGACAAAACAACCTTTAAACTATCAAAAATTTAAAAAGATGCAAAAGGACACTACATAATGATAAAAGATTCAAACCATCAACGAGAAATATCCATCCTGAACATATATGCACCCAACACAGGAGATCCAGCATTTATAAAGCAATTACTAAGTAAGCTAAAAAAAGATATTGACTATAACACTATTATAGCAGGGGACTTGAATACCCCACTGACAGCCCTAGATAGATCACTGAGGCAAAAAATCAACAAGGAGATCCAGAACCTAAACTTGACACTTGACCAAATGGATTTAATAGACACCTACAGATTATTCCACCCAATAACCACAGAATATATATTCTAATCATCATCATATGGAACATATTCCAAGATTGATCACATCCTTGACCATAAATCAAGCATAAACAAATTCCATAAGGTTGAAATCTTGCCATGCACATTCTCAGATGACAGTGGAATAAAAATAAATATCAATACCAAAAAATTTCCCCAAAGCCCACAAAGACATGAACACTAAATAGCATGATGCTGAACAACTACTGGGTCAACACTGAAATCAAAGCAGAA
>NW_007053725.1:118903-140776 GCF_000164805.1 Carlito syrichta
AAAAATCCTCAACAAGATTCTAGTAAATTGGATCCAAAAACACATCTCAAAAATCATCCACCATGATCAAGTAGGGTTCATCCCCAGGATGCAGGGTTGGCTCAACATTTGCAAGACCATAAATGTGATTAAATACATGAATAGATGTATAAACAAGAACCACACGATTATAGCATTAGATGCAGAAAAAACTTTTGATAATATCCAGTATCCCTTCTTGATAAAAACCCTCAAACACCTAGGTATGGAAGGAACATAACCTCAAAATAGTAAGCGCCATCTATGATAAACCCTCAGCTAACATATTGCTAAATGGACAGAAACTGAAAACATTTCCCCTGAAAACTAGAACAAGACATTCTAGATATTAGACATTCTCAGTTGCCCAAGATCTCACTGTTAGATCAGACCAGAGGGTCTTCAATCCAGTGCAGTGTGAAAAATGCAAAGAATTGCACAGAAGTTAGAACCAACATCATTCTCCTCAGACCTGGAAATGACAATACAGTAATTCATATGGAAACATAAATGACCACAAATAGCCAAAACAATCCTTAGCAAAAGAAACAAAGTAGGAGGTATCATACTTCCAGACTTCAAACTTTATTATAAGGCTACAGTAATCAAAACAGCCTGATATTGGTACAAGAACAGGCATTTGGACCAGTGGAACAGGATTGACATTCCAGAAGCAAAGCCTCAATTTCTCAACTAACTCATCTTTAACAAAGCCTCCAACAACAATCATGGGGGAGAGGAGAACCTGTTCGGTAAATGGTGCTGGGAAAGCTGGCTGATCACATGCAGACGATTGAAACAGGACCCCTACCTATCACCATATACAAAAGTTAACTCTAAATGGATCAAAGACCTAAACATAAAACCTCAAACTATAAGAGTCTTAGAAAACATAGAAAACGCCCTTATGGAAATTGGAGCTGGCAACCAATTCCTATTCAGAACCCTAAATGCCCATACCTTAAGAAATAAGATAGACAAATGGGACCTCATCAAACTAACAAGCTTCTGCAAAGCAAAAGAAACCATCAAGAGAGCAGGGAGACAGTCCGCAGAATGGGAAAAAATATTTGCCAACTGCATGTATGAAAAAGGCCTAACATCTGGGATCTACAAGGAACTCAAACACGCCGAAAGGAAAAAAACAAACAGCCCCATTATAAAGTAAGCAAAAGACATGAATAGACAGTTCTCAAAAGAAGATATACGGGCAGCCAACAGACACATGAAAAAGTGCTCAGTCTCACTCATCATCAGAGAAATGCAAATCAAAACCACATTGAGATACCACCTAACCTCAGTAAGAATGACCATCATTAATAAAACAAACAACAACAGATGCTGACGAGGATGCAAAGAAAAAGGAATGCTTTTACACTATGGTGGGAATGCAAACTAGTGCAACCTCTTTGGAAGACAGTGTGGTGATTTCTGAAAAAACTAGAAATTGACCTCCCATATGACCCAGCAATTGCCCTATTGGGAATATACCTGGAGGAACTCAAATCATTCTACAAAAAAGATACCTGCACATGTATGTTTGTTGCAGCTCTATTCACAATAGCAAAAACATGGAACCAACCATGTTGCCCATCAAAGCTAGACTGGATTAAAAAAATGTGGTACATATACACCATGGAATATTATGCAGCCATAAAGAAGGACAAGCATATGGACTTTGCAGCCACTTGAATGGATATAGAGTCAATCATACTCAGTGATCTATCACAGAAACAAAGAACAGAGTACCATATGTTCTCACTCATAAGTGGACCTTGAACAATTATAATTCTATAAGAAAGGAATTGGCAGTAGTGGGAAACTGTCGGGGAGGGGTGGGATTGGCAGTTGAGGGAAACTGCTAGGGGAGGGAGGGCCATACCTCATTAACGAGGGTACCTGCATAATCAACGTTTGTATATCTAACCCTGAGTTGAACCCCACATCTTTATAATTTAAAAAAAAAGAATTTTCTCCAATGATGGAAACATTCCATATCTGTGACATCTAACCTCTAGCCACATGTGGCTACTGAGTACTTGGAATGTGCATGATGCAACTCTAGAACTAAATTTTAAACTGTATGACTGGATGCGATGGCTCATGCCTGTTTTGAAACTCTGAGACTGGAGGATCACATAAGCCCAGGCATTAGAGTTTATAGTGAGCCATGATCACACCGTTGTACTCCAGCCTGGGCCACAGAGCAAAATTCTGTCTCTAAAAGAAAATAAAATTTAAAAAACCAAATAAATTATTTAATTTAAACTTACATTTAAATGGCCACATGCAGATAGTTGTTGCCATAATGGACAACTAGCCTGAGGGCATGAGATATTTAAAAAACGATGGGGGGAAAATTTAAATGTACGTGTAGGATTTTCCAACAGGAACTGGATCACCCTCTTTTGGTGGATTTTGTACTCTCTAGATAGAGTGATGTGAATCTCTACTGGTCCCAGAATGGTTAAAAGATCAATACCAACTCTTCATTCCAACTTTCAAAATAGATCAGAGCATTCTGTTCCTAGAATGCTATTATTCTAGGAAGAGGAAGCATTAGAAAATTTCTAAGAAGTTGGGCATAGTGGCTCATGCCTGCAACCCCAGCACTTTGGGAGGCCAAGGCAAAAGGATTGCTTGAGCCTGGGACTTTGAGACCAGCCTGGGCAACATAGCAAGATCTTGTCTCTACAATAAAAAACAAAACAAAACAAAACAAACAAAAAAAACTGAGTGCGGTAGCACACATCTATAATCCCAGCTACTCGAGAGATTGAGGTGGGAAGATCTCTTGAGCCCAGGAGACTGAGGCTGCAGTGAGCTGTGATTGTGCCACTGCACTCCAGCTTGGGTGACAGACTGAGACCTTGACAGAAAGAAAAAGAAAGAAAGAAAGAGAGAGAGAGAGAAAGGGAGGGAGGGAGGGAGGGAGGAAGGAAGGAAGGAAGGAAGATGAGTGAGAGAGAAGAAAATTCCCAAGAAATCGGTGTTTCGAGTACTACCTTTCCTAAGAACTCCAGAACATCCTTGGCATTTCATTTTCCTGTGTCTTATTTTGTCTCTTTAACACAAGTAATTGTAAGTCCAGGCACTTGAAAATAATCCAGGTTTAGCTTAAGGAGCTATTTGTTCACCAGTCAAAACAAAGGACTTATGGTCAAGTGGAGGGTGGAACCTAAAGGAAAATAAAAAGTAGATATGGTTTAAAGCATTAGTTAGGCAGATAGACTACAGCTCTAGCAGATAGAATACACCTCTAGAAGACAGGAGGAACTGGAAAACTGATCTTGCTTCTGGCTAAGCCTCTGTGGTAGGAAGGAATAAGAATTCTTGCTTTCTTGTGCCCACTGGATGCGGACAGAGGATGTGGACGTGGAGGTGGAGTTGAGGATTGCTCTTTAGATCAACTCTAGCACTAGCTGAGTATCGTGAAAATTATTGTTATTATTCTTATTTTGTGTTGGGGTCTCACTCTGTCACCCAGCCTGGGGTGCAGTGACATGATCATGGCTCAGCACGGCTTCGACCTCCTGGGCTCAGGCAATCCTTCCACCTCAGCCTCCCTTGTAGCCAGGACTCCGGGCATGCACCACCACACTCAACCACAGCTGGCTAATTTTTTATTTTTATTTTTGTAGAGACAGGCTCTCATTATGTTGCCTAGGCTGTCCTTGAACTCCTGGGCTCAAACAATCCTCATGCCTCGGCCTCCCAAAGGGCTGACATTACAGGCTTTAGCCACCGTGTCCAGCCCTCCTGAAAATCATTTTAATCCCATGCCAAAACATAGGTGAACACTTAATCTTGTGCAGACCAGGTCCTTTTAAAGGCTCTCTAATACAATGAGATTGTTAATTCTTCCCTGGAATATCTATCTATTCACCCATCCTTTTTTAGTGCAAACACAATACATGACCAGTGGAGAGAAGGCCACACTTCATTTGGGATTTAGGTGAGCCAAGTGTTCCAAGCACCAGGCTCTGTTGTCAGTCCTGCCAGATATAACCCACCAGGCCACCGGTGGGGATATAATGCTATTTCCTTTGGTATCCTAGAGCTCCAGGTGTGGTCCAAAAATATATATAAATATATGTATGCATATATATATATATATATATATATAACTTTCTCACCATTATTTGGCTTAGGAATTTGCCTCTATGTAACAACTTTAAGAGTCACTCAAAAAAAAAAAAAAAAAAACACCAGACTTTCTTTCCAATAAAGGGATTCTTGCCATCTCCTTACACTCAGAACTTGACTCATGACAGTTACAAAATATTTAATGTTTTCCTTGTGTCTTCATTGTCAGTCTTTTCACTTTAGCTATCTATCTGGCAATGGGCAGCTCGGATGTTGTAAAATTCTTAATGAAAGAAACATTTTCCAAATTCTAAAATCAAAGAGGAATGAACTCACTGGAAAAGCACTTAACAGAAGCTAACATTGGCATTTCTTTCATTAGATAGTTTGTAAACTTCTGGTTGAAAGCTTTTTTTCATCTTGATAATTATTCCTTCTTCAAGTCTGTTGTTTATAAATTTTACTTCATCATAAAGATCTCTGAGGAACTGTCAGAAAACTAACATATTTTTACTTTCCTCTGAACATTTCTTGGCATAATTCACATGCCAGAAATAAGTGGCAACAATCCCAATCAAATACTTTAGCCCACGGTCTTCTCAATGACTCACGTCTAAACTCCTCATCTTGGCTCTAGGCCCTCCTTGGTTCCACCCTCATTCCCTAATCTCCCCACTTCCCCTCCACCCCAGCCTCCTAACTGATTTCTCTGAATTCACTCTGCTTTCTGCAACCAATTTCTCACTTGTCACTGCTTACTTAAATCCTATTAATGGTCACATTATCCCCTAGGATAAAGACATTACTCCTCACTGTGGTCTTTAAGACCTGACCTGGTCTGGTCCCTATCTCTCCAATTTGCATTGTCTAAAGAAATAAGATGTAAGTGAGAAATATGAGCCATATATATGATTTTAAATTTCCTAGTAGCCATATTAAAAAACTTACAAAGAAACCAAAGAAATTAATTTCATTGTTGTTTTATTTAACCCCCAAACACCCAAAATATTATCACTTCAACATGTAATCAATGTTTTAAAAATGAGATATGTGTGAATACAGGCAGATTTGCCTCTTTCTTTCCAATCTGGGAATCTTTTTTGCTTTGTGTTTTTTTGGAGTTATGGTCTTGCTTTGTCACCCAGGCTGGAGTACAGTGGTACAATCATGGTTCACCGAAGACTCAATCCTCTAGGTTCAAGCAATCCTCTCACCTCAGTATCTTGGGTAGCTTGGCAACAAAGGTGTGCACCACCACAACCAACTCACTGTTTTTTATTTTTTGTGGAGACAAGATTTCATTATGTTGCCCAGACTGATCTTGAGCTCTTAGGTTCAAGCAATCCTCTCACCTTGGCCTTCCAAAGTGTTGGAATTACAGGCATGAGCCACTATGGCCCAATCTGGAGGTCTTTTACTTCATTCCTCTTGCCTTATTTCACTGGCTACATCCATGAACTCAGAATGGACATCTTTGCCTTGTTCTTGGTCTCAGGAGGAAAGCATTTAGTCTTTTACTATTAAGTATATTGTAAGCTGTTTTTCACTGATGCTCTTTATTAGGTTGAAGAAGTTTAACTCCCCTTCAAATTTGCTGATTGCTTTAAGAATCAGAATTGGATGTTGAATTTGGTCAAAAGCTTTTTCTGCATCTGCTGAGATGATTATATGATTCTTCTTTAGTGTGCTAAATGTTATAAATTATATTGATTTTTGAATCCCGAACTGGTCATTTTCCTGGGATGAATCCTACTTGGTCATGATGTACTTTTTTCTTTCTATATGTTGTTGGATTTAATTAGCTAGAATTTTTGCATTCGTGCACATGAAGTATATTGGCCTGTAGTTTCTTTCCCTGTAATGTTTTTGCCTGGTTTGGGTACCAGAGTAATGATGACTTCACAGAATGAAGTGGGAATTACTCTCTCTTCTTCAATTTTCTGGAAGAGTCTGTATATAATTGGTATTTTTTTTCTTCCTTACATGTTTGAAATAATTCACCACTGAAGCCATCTGGGCCTGGTGTTTTTTCTTTATGAGAGAAATAGAAGAGTTAAGACAGATGAAGTACCTGAAACTGTGCTTAGCCTGTAGAAAGTGTTGAATAAATGTTAGCTGGCAATTTTTAAAAGTCATCTATATTTCCGGTTAATAATAATAAATTATTACTTTAGAAAACTTAGCAAATATTTTAAAATTTTAAGGAAGAAAAAAATTACAGTAATTCTACTATTCAAACATCACTACTTTTAATGTTTTATTGCATTTTCTAGTCTTTTTTTAATAAATAACTTAAGCTTGCTTATAGTTTCATCGTTTATTTTCTGTATTGCTTCATTTTCTTAGCATTTGATTATTAACATTTCTCGTGTCAATACAAGTTCTAATAAATGTAATTTCAAGGGCTATATATATTCTATCATATGGTCATACCATAATGTATTTAATGATCATATTGCATTTTTAGAATTGTTCCTTCTACTTTCCCTGCATAGCAGATTTAAGCACCTCTTTCTTGCACTTCTATATGCATATTTTTGCAAACACACATGCAAGACCTCAGAATAATTCCCCCAGCTCTGACTCTATGTATGGTATGCTTACCAGGCCTCTAGGTGCTGAAATGTGCCCCAGTTTCTATGGTTTGCCAGGAAAATAATACTCTCCCTCCCTCCCTTCTTTCCTCCCTCTCTTCTTCCCTCCCTTCCTTTCTTCCTTCCTTTCCTTCTTTATTTCTTTCCTTCCTTCTACACTGATAGCAGCTAATGTTTACTGAGTGTTCGCTATGTGCCAGGCATTGTACTAAAGGCTTTGCATGTGTCTCAATTAAAAACAGGTCCCATTATTATTGTCCCCTATTTTACCAATAGAGAAACTGAAGACTCAAAGATGTCAAGTGACCTGCCCAAGGCCATGCACCAGGAAGTGACAAAGCCAAGAAAGACCATCAGGTTTCACAGCCCACTTGACTGACCGCTGTGCAATACTGCTTCCTGATTTGTATCATTGAACTTTTTAATGTGAGTTCCATTTCCTGCCTGGATTTCTGACCCTAAGATGTTGAGTTCTGGCCCAAGTCACCTGCCCCAAACATGTCCTCTCTCTGGGTTTAAGGTGCATTCCTTGATATTCCTTTGTCTCATTACCATAATTCTAAACTAGAAATTGGGACATGACATCTGGTAAACATTCCTTTTCTTACTTGGTAAATTTGTTTTTATGAACATCATGATGTTATATTTTAAGTGACTCACAATACATTAACAGACTATTGAAACGCCCTGAAAAATGAAAGACACAGCAATAAACCACAGCAGATGTTTTTGTTTAACAAAACTGTACTCACAGGCTGCCCTAGATAGAACTTTTTCCCAATGAATTCTCTGTCAGTACTGGTTTAGTGAACTCTCCACAGTTACTTCGCAGGACAGCGGCGTTAGAACCCTCTTCCAACAGCCAGCCCCGGGGGCAAAGGCCTTTCTCCACTTCCTCCGCTCTCCGCAGGTACCCTTCTTCCACCCACCTCGGATCTGCGAAGAGCCAGGCACCCCACCGTGCCGAGTTGAGATGGAGCGTCCTCGGCTTAGCAAACGTTTAAAGGAATCAGCTTCCGTTTCCAGGCTCTCTGCTTCTTGTTTCATTTTTCCATCCGGTAAGCCAGCTTGCCTTAAATGGGTCCTGGAAACGCAAACGTCAATCACAAATCATAAAGACGCCTGAGTGACAAGGAATGTGACAGCAACCTGTCACCATTTGTGAAACAAAAAATAGCCAATTCTGTGAATTTCCCGAAGTAAATGAGTCTACGTTTTTAAAACCAGAAGGATAAACCGCTCTCACGTACGATCCCTTTACTGAGAAGTTTTGCAGAGCCGTACCCTCGAGGTCATCTTACTCGTCTCTTACCCGCCGACCGACTGACTTGTAGTTCTAGTCGGGTATGAGAGAAAACCGAAAGAAAAACCACCGGGGGTGGGGAGGAAAACTGGAGGATGCGGGCATCGATCCCGCTACCTCTCGCATGCTAAGCGAGCGCTCTACCATTTGAGCTAATCCCCCACTGAGGGCACGGCTCGTTATCTGTTCCTCTTGAGAAGGGTCAGCTCATTGCGAAGCTGAGAGACACTATCTGGGTCACACTTCGCGACTGAAGCCCAAGTAACAAAATTAAACACTCTCTCCTTCGAGCCGGCATCGAACCAGCGACCTCAGGATGGCCGCGGGCACGCGCCTACAGTCCTCCGCTCTACCCGCGGAGCTATCGAAGGGAGCGAGCGGAAGAGCCGGGTGCCGACTTGTCCCCAGAAGATTGCACCATTTTTCCAGGCTTCGCGTGTCTTGTTTCGCGTCTTCTTCCTGATTTCTGCAGCCAGAAGCCCTCCTCCCACGGACCTCCCGCCTCCTCTCGGCAGCCGGAGCGAGCCTCGCGTCGCTAACGCCGCCCGGGGCTCCAATAAAGGTCCCGGCCTGGCCCAGGCGAGCGGGCGGCTGCCTCCTGCGCGACCGGGGGACCCGGGAAAGGCCAAAGGCAGGCGGGTTGGGAGCAAGCCGAACGGAGCCCTTGACTGCCGAGCCCAGAGCAGTCCTGCGGCTGCCCTGGGGACCTGTCCGGGGAGCCCCCGCTGGGGGGGAATCGCCAAAGACCTCACACGTGGGATGCCCCAGGCCCAAAGCACAAGGCTTGGCAACTCTTCGTTGGAATCGTAATGAATGTGTGATTGACAGAGGCACCGTGGAGCGGACCGTGAAGCACCGGAAGCCGAGAAAAAGCGCGCCTGCCTCCTTCGAGCCGGAATCGAACCAGCGACCTAAGGATGTCTCCCGCTGAGGAATGAACTACAGTCCTCCGCTCTACCAGCTGAGCTATCGAAGGGACGCGTGGCCGGCTCTTGCGCCCCCCGAGGTGCCACGCGTCAGAGCCAGAACGCGCGCCTCAGGGGCTGGGGATTGCATTGCGCATGCGTCATCCGAGGAGTCCGGAACGGAATGTGTGCGGGTGTCTCGCTCTACGCGTGCGCAGAAAGACAGCCCCGCTCTGGCTCTCGACCCTTACCCGGGAAAGGGTCCCCACCCTGGATGTCCAGCGCCAAGATTCGGCGACTCTACTGCCAACCCCGCCTGCTCGTACTTCTCCTTTACAAGCTTGCATTGTCCCTTGAGGTGACCATCGGGTGCGACCTCAAATCACTGCATTCCGAACGGACCCTCGGCTGGGCCCGCGTGAGGGGCCAGTGGCGCGATGGATAACGCATCTGACTACGGATCAGGAGGCTGTAGGTTCGACTCCTGCCTGGCTCGGGGCTTTTGTTACCTCAGTTTTAAACCAGAAATCATTACTTCCGTTGGGGTCCCCCAAACCACACACACCAATAGTTTAGGTTTCTGCAGGGAAAGTCTGCCCTATGAGCCCAGAGATTCCGCGCGGCCGCCACCCTGCGTGGGAAGGGGAGGCCCCAAGGGCTCTCGGGGCGCCCTCGCCCGGCACCCCCCGCCTGGAAGCCGGGTTAGGAAGACGCCAGGGCTCGTGTAGACAGGTTCGAACGCAACTCAGTTTCATCGGCTTTTGTAAATTGTTTTAACACATTACAGCTCCAGCTGGCAAGTTACTAGAGAAAGTTCCTCCACCACCCTCAACAATGCAAAAAGAGAGAAGCACATTAAGATTTTTTTACAGTGTTTTTTTGATCTGGTTTCTGTTTTATGTTTAATTTTAATAAAGGTATTCACTCCCAGATAAGCCTATAATCCTGCCTCGTGAGCCTGTTCTTGTAAAGTAATAGAGGATTAATACATGGTTAGTGGTTTGCTGCCATGTTCCCCCCACCTCAGTTGTTTGCACAGCATAAAAAGCCATCAGACGACTTGGGTCTGCCCTCAGGGATCTTTTAAACAAGACAGGATAATGTTGGTTTGAGCAAACTGAGTTTCTGGGTTGAAGTTATTAATCTTATTTGTGAAAGAGGGTTTGGAATTATTTCTTAAGTCTATCCGATAAAATAGCAATTCTCAAAAGTAAAAACTTTAATAAAATGTGAAGTTCAGGAAGAGAAAATGTGAAGTTAGAGAACAGAAAAGATCTAGATGTTAAAGTAGGAAAGCGACTTCCTTAAGGCTACATATAGTCAAAAGAAACTCAATTGGGAAAGAACAGACTATTTGAACAAAATAATGGTAGTAGGTTTTATTTTTGTTTTCTAGTGAACATTTTGCATATAATAAGCTTATATATCTTTTTTTATTTTTGAGTCTCACTCTGTTGCCCCGGCTGGAATGCAGTGGCACACTCACAGCCACTACGGCCTCGACCTGCTGGGCTTAGGTGTTCCTTCTGCCTCAGCCTTTCAAGTAACTGGAACCACAGGCATGTGCCACCATGCCTGGCTAATTTTTTTGATTTATTGTAGAGACAAGGTCTTACCATGTTGCCTAGGCTGGTCTTGAACTCGTGAGCTCAGGCAATCTTCTGCCTGGGCCTCCCAAAGTGATTACAGGCATGAGCCACTGTGCCTGGCTAGCTTATATCTTTAAAGTTATATTGTTTTTTGAGAATTTTAAAAAATGACTTCCTTGAAGATTGGGGAGACATGTCTCACCCCACTGCACAATCTCATGAACAGAATCATGAAAATTAGGCTAAGAGGAAAGAACCTCGCTTATTCCTACCTTCTTTTTATACAAGAATCACGAGTATTATTTGGCCTTTATTATCTGCAGAGGTCAGGATTAAGGCCATCATTGCCTTGTGGTAGAAACCCTGGCCCCTGGTATGTTCCCTTGTCCAACAGCCAGGCTTTCTGGAGTAACAGTTACCAAGGAGGCCAAGATATGCATGATTTCTGACCTTCTTACTTGCAAGTGACAAAAATTTAGAAGAGTTAATGTAGGCAAGAGAGACATTTATTATTATAATGATGCAGGGATTTTCCCCAGGAAACCAAGAAGGAAATGTAGACAGCTGGTTCCAACGCAGCTCAATTTCCTCACTAAGCCTCCTTAAAGTTTTCTCTGTCAGTGCCTCTCAGCTCTTCTCTACTCTCCTCTAGCTCACGAGTTTGGAAACATGGTGCTGCCCCCACCTTAAAAATTTCTGAGTTTTATTCCTTACAGTCTGTCACCCAGAAACTCACTTCTCTTTCTCAGGCCTGACTGTAAAACTTGCCATTATTCTTGGCCTCACCTCCTGTGAGGGATCAGGATTACACATATGTATACTTAGGCACATATGATTGCATTCCCACCTTCTAATGAGCTCATTGAAAAGATAATAAAGATACACAAAATGAAAAAAAAAATTACTGCAGCATGGAAAACTACAGTAGGTACAATCAGCAAACCTACTAAAATATTTAAAGATATTTAAAATAATTTCTAGAAGGTGAAAAGCAAATGAGATTGTATGGACATGGCTCAGAATAGAGGAAAACAGTGCAAAATACACACTCTGCGAGCTAGCAGAGACAGAGTCATTATCTTCATGGAGTTCCCAAGAGGCTTCAGGCACAGAGGCAGCAGCACAGAGATCAGCTGTCTACAACATTGTGCAGCTGCTGCTGAACTTTTCCCCAGCTAGATCCTCCTGAAGAATTGCTTAAAAAGAGTAGATTTGCTTGGGGAGAGCTTGTGGGGTGATATAGGGCTAGGGAATGATTCAAAGTAGAGCCTAATAATAGACATCAAGAGACCTGGCAGGTCATCTCGTCCCACTCTCAGGGTGAGTCCCTTCTTGAGTTGACAGTTTGGGTGATATTGGGCCAGCATGGCTGTTCCTTCCCCGTGTACTAAAAATGAAAAAGCCTGATTGCCCCCAGGGCCCAGACATTTTAAGGGTATGAATCAATGTGGACTTTAGTTCATGAATATGAACTAAAAATTGCCAGATATTTGAGTGGAAACAACAACAACTGAAAAAGAAAGTCCAAGATGAACAAATTAAATAGACGACTCAGGAGGAAACAGAGATAATGCAAAGAATAGAACAGAGAACAAAACTTTTTTTTTCAAAATGCTTAGTTGTATCCTCAGGGACATCCAAGAGGGTATTGTAGAAACAAAAACCCAGAACACAGTGATATTAAAATAAGCAACTAAATAATAACAGAGTTCTTGAAAACTAAAAGTGTGACTGTTAAGGTGAAAAACAAAATGGCTAAAGATCAAAGATGAAGATAGGGAAGACAATGAAAAATATCTACCTGGACACCAGACTGTGGAAAGCAAATAAATAAACAAAAGCATGGAAGATAGACCCAGAAGACACAAAAGCCATCTAATAAGAGTTTCAGAAAGATAATACAGAGACAATGCAGAAGGATGGATGATCAGTGGACCATCCAAGTTAGAATGAAAACAACCATACCCAAACACAACCTAGCACAATTTAAAAGTATGGAGGATGAAGTTGATATTCTAAAGGCTTTCAGAGATGAGGGAAAACAAAGCAAAATACAAACGAAAAGCAAGCTAGCTCCAAAGAAATAAGAATTGAATTATGACCAGGTTTCTCATTGGCAATACGGAACATTAGAAGACCATAGAACAAGACCCTCAAGCTCAGCAGGGAAATAATTTTGAACATCGAATTGTATACCCAATCAAAGTAACAGTAAGTATGTGAACAGTTCACATTTGCATGGCCTCATCAAATTTAAATCCATGATTCTTTTCTGAATCAAATAAAAGATAAATACTATTTGACGATGTTATACTGGCTGGGTTCTCCAGTAAGCTGAAGTTGAAAAAGAATTAGAGTGCAACATTTTATTGAGGAGTAACATCTGTGAATGGAAAAGGGAATGCCATAGGATTGAGTAGGGGTAGCCATCAGACAGAGATGCAGATCTGACAAAGTGTCTTCCAGCCTCCTTGGTAGCTCCAGAGCAAAGATTTCCCTGTAGAGGAGCCAAGTTGGGCAGAAATGGCTGGGCCCTAGTATTATCCCTTGCCCAGTCATTGGCCAGAGGCTGATATTCTCAACTAGAAAGCTGAGGTGGACTCTGAAGGAATTAACACCTGGAGACTGTTAGCCATCCTCCTTGTAACTAGACAGTGAGTTCTTTCTTGAAAGTCAATCCAGACACAAGAATGTCTGTATCTGTCATAGATGTACTTTAGTAAAACAAATACGAATCCAAGGAGGAGAAGTCCAGAGGATTTAAGAAAAAAAGGAACCAATTCAGGAACTCAATGAATATAAAATCTCAGTTTGAAAGTGATGCAGTGGCTGTTGCTTTACTAAACTCTGGTATGGCCATGTGCTCTTTGAGCAATGGCTGCCTTCATTTTTCCTAAACTTTGGTCCCCTCTCCTACATTGGAGAGGTGAATCTCCCCTTTCTCTCCTCTCTCTCTCCTCTCTCTCTCTCTAATTTACTTTTTAAATAACTATATTTTCCAATCTAAAAAAAAAAAGAAAGAAAGAAAGTGATGCAGCAGGCCAAGAAGCAATCTTGACAAATTAGGGAGAGCGGAGAAAGGCCAGAGGGCTCTAAAAAGATTATCTTTCCAAGAGAAGTGTATTCGTTTACAATAGTAGTGTGATTAAGGACCTGGAAGACCTTAGAGATATGATAAAAGCATATGTTACTTTTCTCAAAAAGACAGAACAAAAATACTTAGGAATTTCTAAAATATACAAAAAATTTTTACAAAAAACACATGGTTCAAATATAAAGCAAACTCTCCCCATCACAAATTCATACGTTGAAGACCTAATTTTTAGTACCTCAGAACATGTCTGTATTTGGAGATAGGGCCTTTAAAGAGGTAATTAAGCAAAAGTGGGGTCCTTAAGATGGGCCTTAAACCAACTGATGTCCTTATAAGAAGAGGAGACTAGTACCTAGAGAAACACCAGACACATCCATGCACAGAGTGATGCCATGTAAAGATGCAGGAAGAAGACCGCCATTAGCAAGCCAAGGAACAAGAGGTCTCAGAAGAAACCAAACCTGTCGATACCTTGATCTTAGAGTTCTAGTCTCCAGAACTGTGAGAAAATAATTTTCTGTTGTTAAAAGTCACTGACTCTGTGGTATTTTGTTATGGTAGCTCTAGCAAATTACACAGGGATGGTGAACTAAAAAGAACTTTACTTTCTTTTTTTGCATTCTTCAACATTGCTATATTTTTGTTTAACTATATGTAAGCTATTTTACAAAATGCCTATGGGTCAAAGACGTATCTACAAAGGCCACAAAGACTTCTTAAGTAAGGAGATCCTGGTGTGGAGGGGAAGGGGTTGATGGGAAGAACAGGGAGACAAGAGGGGAGAAAGATGAAACAGAAGTCTTTGGATTTGTTTTTGAAGAAGTCACAGGGAATTAAGAAGGGAGCAATCTCCTTGAGCAGCAAAGGGCAGTTGAAGAGAACAGCTGATGATAAATGGAGGGACAAGAGTGAGCATATCTCTGGAAGAGGACACTGGGAAAGGGTTGAAGGGGAGTGGGCAGGTGGACAGGGTTGGTTTTCAAGACCAAATATAGTTGGAAACACATGATCATTCCGCTGTATAGTGTAACTGTTAATATTGTGGCACCTGCTCCTCCCTTTATAGCTGGATGACCTTGGCCAAGTTACTTAATCTTTCTGTGCTCTAGTTTCTGAGTCTAAAAAATGAGGAATACTGATGATGATACTGCTTGTCTCATAGGTTGTTGTAGTAAGTAAAAAATATAAAGCTCTTAGAACAGTGTCAGGCACTAAGCATTATGACTATTGCTGAAAGAATACATTCTTTTTTCAAATGTAAATAAATGCACCTGTGATCCTGAAAGCCAACACTTATTTTTTTATTTTTAATGAAACAAACTTTCACTGTTGCCCAGGCTGGAGTGCAGTAGCTCGATCATACGTCACTGCAGCTTTGAACTCCTAGGCTCAGGAGATCCTTCTGCTTCAGCCTCCTGAGTTGCTGGGACTACAGACACATGCCACCACATCCAGCGAATGTTTTTAATTTTTTGTAGAAACAGGATCTGGCTTAGTTGCCAAGGTTGATCTCGAATTCTTGGTCCCAAGTGATCCTCCTACCTTGGCCTCCCAAAGTGCTGGGATTACAGGTGTGAGCCCCCACCATGCCTGGCCCAAGTTAACATGTTCAAATCCTCCATTTGGGAGAGGCATGGTGGGTAAGATGTGGTGGGAAGAGGTATGAGTGGGAAGAGGTTATGAGAGAAAGATAGAAGATAAGCTGGGAAGTGAATTGTTTATTTTCTATTAAAAGTTCACCCTCTCACTCTTCCAGGTTTTGGTAGCTAAAAATTTAATTTCCTAGCACATTAGACATTCATCTAAAAAGACAATTGCCATTCCAAATACAATAAACATTTGAAATGAGAACATTCATGTTAAATGATTATGCCAATAAGTTAATCAATATACAGACTTAATGTTTTTCATTGCTTGATGGCTTTTACTTATTACTTTGAAACTTAGGTTAGCTTAAAACAGTTTTATTTTCTGCAATTATAATACATAATCCTGAAAATGTCAGTTTAATAACTAGTTAATATATGCATGCCCAAATAGATCATTTAATTTTTTTTTTTTTAAATCTTAAGGTTTCACTTCCAAAGCAAAAATCTGCACTAAAACTTTTCCCCAATTATTCTTTGCCAGAAAACAAAATGTGTTATAGATGAAAACTTTGAGGAAAAAGAAGATAAATCAGGAGATATTTGAGAATCAAAGCAAAATACGCAAAAGAAAAACTCCTTGCTAAGTTGGATCCCCTCTTTCTGGCCCTGGGAACAAGGATGTGCCTGGTGGACTTTCAAGCATCTGGAGAAGATGATAATCAACTTTTCAACTATTAGCTCAGTTGGCAGCCAACAGTATCGAGGATGTGCTAACAGCTGTCCTACAGTCACTGATTTGATTCTAGGAATTTAGGCTTGTTTCTTGAGGACAACCCTGGAACAGCATGAAAATTCCAGAAAGTTGTATTACACCCATTTACTTGGCACTGAGCATATTTAAGTCTCTTTTTGGAGAAAGGTTTTTCTCAGAAATAGTTTATGTTGTGAGAATGAATCAATTAATTAACAGGTATTTATTAGTTTCCTACTTCATTTTGAGCACTGTGGGAAACACAGATGTCAACTCTGAGATGTAGTTCTGAAAACTACTGCTAATTTGAACCATCTACAGCTAGGAAGTGGCTTTGTTTTTATAGAACCCAGTTATACAGGACTTCACATCAATTTCTGGCCATTTGCATCTTATGGCTGCTCAAGAATTAGATGAAGATAAATTTTACATAGGTGCTTAGGAGGGCTGCAGGCTGGAAAAATAGGCCCTGAGAACCAGGACTGCACATCACAGGGGGGCCATTATGTTGCCTATCACAGAGACCACATAACCTTAATTGGAGCCCTCTCTGTAAATCAGAGAATCAGGCAGTGTGCTACCAGGTGAGTGAATTTCCAGTCCAGGCCGTGTCAAATGTATTTCAGCCTATGCACACCATTTTGAAATGTAGAAATAGAATGTCACTTATTCTCAAAGAATAAGTGTCTATATATTTTGGTGCAGAAAAATATATGTTTTGTGTTAATGTACGACAGCAAGAAAATGAATGGATGGCATGTGAAACCTTATATGAAATCTCCCACTCTTGTAGCATGGTGCCCAGAATTAGGTAGTGAGCCTCCAAAATGGGCTGTTCATTTGACTCTGCATGAGTTTTATATGCTAAGATGCTTGTGGGTTCAGAGTGACTGCAGGTGATTCTGGGTGGCAGCTCCTGTTGACCCTCCACAAAATGTTCAGACAGCTCCTCCTCAGATGAAGAGTCGATTCTTGTTTCTCTGTAGCTGAAAGGGCATTCTGCAGAATTCATTCCCTCATTTGTAGGCAGTCACATGCTCACATTTGCCACACGTCATTGTTACCAGAAACTAGCCCTTTGTGGAGAACATTGGCCAGAAACCCTCTAGCAATTTGATTCTACCATCTGATTCTAATTCTGATTCATGTCCTGCTCTCATCTTAACTACTCTTGGACCAGCTCCCTGGGCAAGCTGGGAGCGGAAGTAAAAAATTCCATGTGAGAAAGGAAAATGGGGTCTGGGAGAGAAAGAGAAGGCAAGTTTGTGATTTGTAAGTTGCTATTCAAAATAGGTCTGACCTTTTGCTTAAAGAGACCACAAGAAGGAAATAGAGTAACTCAAATTATCTACAGACTGTGTTGTTTATCTTATTGTTTCCTCCAAATGGGAGGTAGCATTTGCAGCCAGGCGTGGTGGTATAGGCCTGTAATCCCAGCACTTTGGGAGAATGAGACAGGAGGATTGCTTGAGATCAGGAGTACAAGACCAGCTTAGGCAACATAGCAAAATCTCATCTCTACAAACAGTAAAAAAAAAAAAAATTAGCTGTGTGTGGTGGTTTACATCTGCAGTCCAGCTACTTGGGAGGCTGAGGATTGCCTGGAGGTCAAGGCTTTGGTGACCCATGATTCTACCACTGCACTCTAGCCTGAGTGACAAAGTGAAACCCTGACAAAAGGAATGTGGGGTAGGGGAACATCTGCTTGTTGAGTATGGACTTCCAAGCACTTGCTGGTTACTGAGGCTGTGAATACTAGGTATCTTTATGGGTCTTGTTGGGTGACAGAGTTTATATGCATAAGAAATCACATTACATTTGTGTGTGTCAACATATACAAATTCATGTAAAACCACCTTACATTTGTTAAACACTGGACTTGTCAGATTCTTTCACTTTATTTTATCTGGTTCTACAACTTAGAAGGTGGTCAGGGCAAATATGAAAACAGAGTCATATAGAGATTAGCTATCTTATTCTCATCTCGCTTGGTTACACAGGGCTAGTTAGTGAGAGCTCAGATTAGAACCAGGTTTCTTAACTTTCAAGACAAGGCCCTTTCTACTTGATTACACAGTAAAAAAAAAAAAAAGAAAGAAAATTCAGTAACTCAAAATTTGGAGCAGAATTTTAATGACTTCAGAACTGTCAGTGTAATAACACTCATTCTTACTTACAATATTTATTTAGCAGCAGTTGACTGTAATTTGGTGGTGGGGAGAAGAAAAAACAAAGAAAAAAGAAAATGGCATTTTATGCAGTATTATATAAAAACATAACAAGATCTTAAAACATGTAATATTATATAAAGAAGTAAGAATGACCTAGGAAAAAGCAAACACTTTTGCTGCTTTACTATTTTAGAAATTGCACATGGTTTCTGCCACAAGATGAATAAGAGAATCAAACAAGCAAATACAGAGATGACTTCTGGGATTAAATGGCTCAACATGCATTGAGCTGAGTAATTTTTGTTCAATGTAATTAATTCCACCAAAAATAAGGTGATATGTCTTTAAATTTAAATTATAAAGCTTAGAGTTCTACCCCTTACTTCATGTGTTTCTTTTTCTTAGTCTGGCTAATCTGGGCCAGTTACACAAAAATAATTTTACTGAAAAAGTGATCAACACACTGTTTGGGGCTGGTTCCGGTTCAGAATGATTTTATGAATTATTTATGATTTAATCAGGTCGAAGTTTTGTTTTGTTTTTAAGCCAATCAAGAAGTACACACAAAATCTGTTTCTTTCTGCTTTTACTTGTCAGTTTTCAGTAAATGCAAATTGTAAATGTTCCAAAAATATACTTTAAAACACCGTGATTTATCTTTTTAAAATCTAATTATTTATTTCTGCCTTTTGAAATACTTATTTATTTATTTATTTATTTATTTATTTATTTATTGAGTTGGAGTCTCACTCAGTCGCCCAGACTGGAGTGCAGTGGCCGCTCTTGGCCACCGCAACCTCGCCTGCTGGGCTCCGATGATCCTTCCGCCTCAGCCTTCCGAGTAGCCAGAATTACAGGCATGCGCTACCACACCTGGCTGATTTTTGGATTTATTGTAGAGATGGGACTTCTGTAACCTTATTGTACGTTGATAGGGAAAAGGCTCTACACACACAGTAATTCCTTGTAAGTTCTCATGTGTATTTTGATGATGATGCTTATGGTAGGTATGGATATCGCATTTAGTTAAATAGATGAAAAATGGCTTCTGTCTTGGAATACTACTTTGGTCTGTGAGAAATCAGGTCTGGCTCACATAAAGGACAGGCTTGTAAAAGCTATCCATGCCACTGTCTTACCGTCTGAAATGAGAGAAAAACAGCTCTTTAGGCCTTTATTTTTCAAAATTGAATGGATCTCATTAGGAATTCCACTCAAAGAGAAAGTCTGCATACTGAGAAAATTATGTAACAATCATCTTTTCTAACCTAAAAATAAAGTACAAATATGGAAAAGTTCACAACATTTTATGCCCACATGCTTCCCCATGACCACTGGAGACAGTGCTGAACCAAGAAGAGGGACTGCAGACTTCCAATGGGCTCAGTATCAAGAGTCTGTGCAATAACTTTGAACTCCTTCTCTGATTAGGTGTGTTTTCTCATTTGCATTTGTAGGCTGGAGAACAACTGGAAAGTCCACATCTAAAAATAAACAAAACAAAGCAATAAACACCCTCTTATCATGTTACAGTTCTTTTAATGGGACAAGTGATGGGTATTTGTGTTGAAATCATGACTGACAAATCAATGCAATTCATAAGATGTTAGTATGCCTACCCTTTTAAGATCTTCAAAAGGAGGAGGCACTCTTTTTACTTTTCATTCAAATTCTGTCAGTTATGGAATTATAAAACCGAAGCACTAAACCCAGATTTCACCTTGAAGGCACTTGCTAAAGCTGGTCAACTTGAACTTTAATTTTCACCATCTTGTAGGGGTGGAGATGAGACTACCACATATAGTTGTGTAGGTTGGGCGCTTCACAATTCCAAGGGACATCTTCATATAGATTATAGTGTATATCCAAATGAAAGGTATGGTTGATATGCAAGATATTCCCTGAAACGTCAATAGATAGTGCAAAATTGCATGCTGGGTCTCCGTTGGAATACAACTCAAAACCAAGAGCTTGCTTAGGTGGAGAGTCTAATAGGAAGTTCCTCACATAAAGCTAGTGTCTAAAATGGCTATGCTGTCTCTAAAATTACTATACCCCCAAATCTACAAAATATTTGTTTGTCTGACATGTTGATGCTGAGTTGAGGGAACTGCCTTAAAAATGTTCAATGGCATGCCAATAAGCACACAAGTTGGAAAACCAAGTTTTCAATATCCTTGTATGTTCTAAAAGACTTCAAGATGATGATTTAGTTTAAAGTGGTCCAATACAAGATGTGCTCCCAGGCACTTAGCATAAGTGAATGACCTCAACTTCAACCTACATTGCAAAAAGTCACTATACAATTGCAAGAAACATGGGCTCATAGTAAGAACAAATAAAGATAGATATATGAGAAAGAAAGAGAGAGAGAGAGAGATTACACACAGAAAAAATGCACACTGACTGAGATCCAATAGGAATAGCAGAAAGTCAAATCAGACCCAGAAGGACTTCAAGTATTGCACTTAACAGACACAGAATACAAAAGAATTACATATTTTTAAAGTTATCAAATGAATCTTAAAGTTAATAAAAAAGAACTTTTATAGATTAAAATATATGAAAAATAATTTCATTAATTGGTTTAATAGCTAAATAATTAATAAAGTAGAAGAGATCTGAATAAAGCATGTAACACAGAGGCAAAGAGAAAATATGAAAGTAGTTAAAGGAGATAAAGAATGGAGTGATAATTTGAATGTATCTAATATGACTTTCAGAAAGAAATGGAAAAAAAGGAGGAGAGACAACATTTGAAGATTTGGTGGCTGAGAATATTCTAAAATTATTGAAAGATACCAATCCACAGATCCAAGAACCAGCCAGGATAAACTAAAGAGAAACCTATATTTAAAACACTTTACTGACACTGAAGAAAAGCAAAGACAGTGGTTTTAAAAGCAATTTTACTTCTCAATAACAAATATAGAAGTCAACACGCTATGGAATTATATCTTCCATATTCTTAAAGAAGATATCAACCTAAATTTGTTGACAAACCCTCTTCTTAAGTACTTAACCCTCTTTTTTTAAAAGAGCATAATATAAAGCTATTTTCAAACAATTGAACAGAAACGTTGCCACCAGCAGATGCAATTTAAAAGACAAAATTCAGGCAGAATGGAAGTATTATCAGATGAAAGAGTTCAGCAGTAAAAGAAATGATTGGGGGAAAAACAGTAAATATGTGAGTAGAACCAAACAATTGTTGATTATGTAAAGCAATAAAAATTCATGAGGCTTGAAATTGAGAAAAATCTAGAATACAATACTGGTGTATAAGTCAGAAAAGGGATGATCAGAGTTAAAGTGTTATAAAATCCTTGTATAGTTTAGAAATGGGTAAAAATGAAAATTAACTTTAAACTTTGATCATTTAAGTATGCTTTATAAACTTTCAGGATAACTCCAATATAATATAACAAAGAATGCAGTTTCCAAATTACAGGAGGGAAAGAAATCAAATAAGAAAAAAATCCTATCAATCTAAGAAAAGAAAGAAAGAGAAAAACAACAAAAAATTGTAAATTTAAAGTGATAATTAAAATGATAAAAAATATTAATAGAAACCGGGCTCGGTGGCTCAGCCTGTAATGCCGCGCCTTTGGGAGGCTGAGGTGAGTGGATTGCCTGAGCCCCGGGTTTGAGACCTGCCTGGAAAGACAAGATCTCATCTCTACAATAAATCAAAAAATTAGCCAGGCGTGGTAGCGCGCGCCTGTAATTCCGGCTACTCCGAAGGCTGAGGTGGAAGGATCGCCGGAGCCCAG
>NW_007053725.1:140970-165417 GCF_000164805.1 Carlito syrichta
CAAAAAAAAAAAAAAAAAATATATATATATATATATATGTATATATACATATATATATTAATAGAAAGTATGTAAATACCACTTATGTGCTCAGGATTGTTCTTGCCATTTTATGTGTATTGATTCATTTCACAGTTGTAATAGCACTGTGAGGTAAGGTTATTATACCCATTTTAAAAATGAAGAAACTGGGGCACAGACTATAAACTATGTAACTATCCCAAGGTTACATAGGTAGTAAATAATAGAGCTGGTGTTCAAACCTAGGCAATATTTCTCAAAGTCTGTTCTCTTAAAGATTACTTTTATACCGTCTCTCACAAAAAGTAAAAGAAAAATCAAAATATACCATTGATTACAATAAATACAAAAGGGCTTAATACTATTTAAAACAAAAATATTGCCAGACCGAATTTTTAAAACCCCAGTTATATGCTGTTTACAAAAGACACATAAAAAAAATAAGGATAAAAAGTAGAGTAAAAGAATGGATACATGTTTATCACACAAACATTAATGAAAAGAAAGTAAATGTAACTGTATTTTAACAGACAAAATAGAATATAAAGCAAAAAACATTGCTGGAGCTAGAGGGTAACTCCATAATAATCAAATATTTAATTCACCAAGTAGTTGTAAAAATTATCAATTTATATACACTAATAACATAGCCTCAAAATATATAATGCAAAAATTGAGAGAACTTTACAAAGAAATAGAAAAATCCATCATCACAGTGGAAAATTTGACTGTTTCTCTTAGTACCTAATTGATGAAAGCAACCAAAAAAATCTTTAAGGATATGAAGAATTTGAAAAGTACCATGTTATAAACTGATTTGTGTCTCCCTCAAAATTTCCTAACTCCCAGTACCTTATATAATGTGACCATATTTTGAGATAGCGTCTTTAAAAAGGTACTTAAGTTAAAATGAAGTAGAGTGGGCCCAAATCCAATAGTACTGGTGTCCTTATAAGAAGAGATTTGGACACAAAGGAAACACCATGTAAAGTAACAGGAAATGACTAGCTACAAGAAAAGAGATGAGAAGTCTCAGAAGAAACCAATCCAGCTACCTTGATCTCTGACTTCTAACCTTTGCAGCTGTGAAAGAACAAATTTCTGTCATTTAAACTACCCAATCTGTGGTACTTTGCCAGGGCAATCCTAGCAAACTAATGCATACAATAAATTAGCTTTACTTAATAGGCATGTATGGAACAATGAACCTAATAAATGCTGAATATGTTGCTTAGAAGCAATGTGGAACATTTATAAAAACTAAGTTATAGGCTGTACAAGTCTCAAGACATTTCAAAGTATTGGCATCATACTGTTGTTATCCTCTGATCACAGAGCAATCAACCAAGATGCAAACAACAAAAAGGAACCTGGAAAACTCCCACAGGTTAAAAAATACGATACACGTAGACCTAACTTACAGATCAAAGGAAAAGTCATGTTAAAACTAAAAACATATTTAGAACTCTGATGATAAGAACAACATAAGAACGTATGTGTATATGAAGCTAAAGTGTTCCTTATAGGAAAGTTTATACTGTAGTCTTAAATTCTTAATATAAGAACAGAAGAAGGGCTGAAAATTAAAAAGTTAAGTACAAAATTTAAGAAGTTAGAAAATGAACAACAGAATAAGTTGAGAAATAAGAAAGAACAGAAGTTAAGTAGAACAAATATACAAGAGAATCAACAAAACCAAAAGTTGTATATTTGAAAAGACTGATAACATTATAAAATGTTTAAGAGAGAGAGAGAAATGAGAGAGAGAAAATGTTTAAGAGAGAGAGAGAGAGACAGAGAGAGAGAGAGAGAGAAAGCAGAAATGAAGAATATAAGGAATAAAAAATAGAACATTACAGATACTACAGATATGCGAAAGAAAATAGGAGGAAATTTTGAAAAATGAATTTAAAAAATAAAAAAGAAAGCAAACCTGACTGGTCTAAAAACATTAAATAGATTAAGTCAATAGTTTAAAATTTGTACAGTTACACACTAACCCAGGAAGTTCTGCAAAATCCTATAGAAAGAATCCTAATATTACATGAACTTTCCAAGAGAAGTAAAAAGTAAAGGACTACTTCCTAATTTATTTCATGAGGTATAATTTTTCATACAAAACAAGTAAGGAAAGTTTGAGAAAGAAAAATTATAGACCACTTTCACTCATTAACATTGTCACAAGCATCTAAAACAAAATATTAGACAATTAATTTCGTCAAATAATAAAATAGTTAATATATCATGACTGCATTGCGTTTAATCATCTAAGAAAGCCAATTTATAGAATTCATCACATTAACAGATTAAAGGAGAATAATCATGATCATCTCAATTGATTAAAAAAGTATTTGATACAATTTTACCCTTATGATAAAATGATGTTCTAACAAAATAGGAATAGAAGATAACTTTCTTAACCTGCTCAAAAACCTACAACAAATCTAGAATTATGATGCTACCTTGAAAGCACCTTCTCTTTAACATTTTACTGGTAGTCTCAGCAAACACAGAAAGGCAAAAAAGAAAAATTGATAAGGGATGGAAAGGAAGACTCAAAACTGTCACTAATCACAGATGATGTAAACAGTTGTGTAGAAACTCGAAAGAATTTACAGATAATTAGAAATAGTAAGAGTTTAGCAAGTTTCTTGGATTCAAAATCAATGCTTCTATATACCAAATGTATACCCAAAATGTTTCCATATACCAAAAAAGTAGAAAACTTATATATACATATATCATTTATTGATTGATCGTGACTTTAAAAATAAAGTATTCAAGAACAAATATAACCAAAGATATATAAGATACGTTCTTTAGTGAAAGTCATTGAAACCCTAATAAATGGAGAGATATCCCATGTCACACATTAGAAGACTCAAATTCTTTAAGACGTCAATTTTACCTAGTTAATCTGTAGATTCACTGAAATTCTAACCAAGATCCCAAAATGTTTTACTTAAAGAATTTTTGTCAAAGAACTTGACAATACCATCCTATTATGGTTACTATAGTCTTGTACTATAATTTGAAGTCAGGTAATGTGATGGCTCCAGATGTATTCTTTTTGTTTAGGATTGCTTAGTATTGCTTTGTATATTCAGGTTTTTTTTGTTGCTGTTATTCCATATGAATTTTAGAATTGTCTTTTCTGATTCTGTGAAAAATTACATTGGTATTTTGATAAGAATTGCATTGAACCTATAGATTGCTTTAGGCAGTATGATCATTTTCATAATATTGATTCTTCCAGTCCATGAGCATGGGTTGTTTTTTCATTTGTTTGTGTCATCTGTTCTCCTTGTAGAGACTTTTCATTTCTTTGGTTAAGTATATTCCTAGGTATTTTATTTCATTTTTTGCAGCGATTGTAAATAGGATTGAGTCCTTGATTTGAATCTTAGCCTGACCATTATTGATGTATAGCAGTGCTACTGATATTTGCTCATTGATTTTGTAACCTGAGACTTTACTGAATTACCAAATCTAGTGTCTTTTGGTAGAATCATTAGGGTTTTCTAGGTATAAGATTTTATTATTGGCAAATAGAGATAGTATGTCCTCCTCTTTTCCAATTTGGATGCCCTTTATTTCTTTCTCTCGCCTGATTATTCTGGCTTGACTTCCTATAAAAGGAGAAGCATAAACCAATGGAACAGAATAGAGAACCCAGAAAATAAAGCTAAATACCTACAACCAACTTATCTTCAACAAGGCAGACAAAAACATACATTGGGTAAAGGACACCTTATTCAATAAGTAGCACTGGGAAAATTGGATAGTCACACGCAAAAGCATGAAACTGGATCTTATCTCTCACCATATACAAAGATCTACCCAAGATGCATTAAAGGCTTGTGTAAGACCTGAAACCATAAAATTCTAGAAGAAAAAACTTTTCTGGACATTGGCCTAAGCAAATAATTTATAACTAAAATTCCAAAAGCAATGCAACAAAAACTAAAATAAATAAGTGGAACTTAATTAAACTAAAAAGCTTCTGCACAGCAACGTAAATAATCAATAGAGTAGACAGACAACCTACAGAATGAGAGAAAAAATTGTAAGCTATACATCCAACAAAGGAGTAATGTCCAGAATCCACAAGGATCTCAAACAAATCAGAAAAAAAATTAATATACTTAACCAAAGAAGTGAAAGATCTCTACAAGGAGAACTACAAAACACTGATGAAAAAATCATAGATAACATCACAGAAACAAAGAATGGAGTACCACATGTTCTCACTCATAAATGGACCCTGAACATTTACCATAAAACTATAAGAAAGGGATTGGCCATAGTGGGATACTGACAGGGTGGGGATAAGGAGGCATATAACATCAATAAGGGTACCTGATCTCAAACCAGGCAAAGTGGGAACCAAAGGGAGACCCAAACCTTATCTGTGTGATGTCCACTTGTATACCTAATCCTGAATTTTACCCCACATCTTAAAAAATAAATAAATAAAAAAATATATATGTAAATTGTAGATGACACAAACAATTGGAAAAACTCACTGGCTCATGGATTAGAAGAATTAATATTGTGAAAATGATCATACTGCCCAAAGCAATCTATAGTTTCAATAAAATTCTTATCAAAATATCAAAGTAATTTTTCACAGAATCTGAAAAAAACAATTTAAAAGTGAGCAAATGTCATGAACAAATGTCATGAAAGAAAGAATTTTTCAAAATAAGATATACAGATGGCAAACATTTTTTAAAAGTTCAACATTTCTAATCATCAGGGAAATGCAAATTAAAACTACAATATGATACCACCTTACCCCAGTCAGAATGGCTATTATGAAAAAATAAAAATAAATAGACAGTAGATGTTGACACAGATGTGGTGAAAAGGGAATGCTGATATACTGTTTGTAGGAGTGTAAACTAATACAAAACCCCTATGAAAAACAGTCTGGAGATCTCACAAAGAACTAAAAGTAGATCTCTATCACTCAATCCAGTAATTCCACTTGGGTATCTATCCAAAGGAAAATAAGTCATTCGGTAAAAAGGACATCTGCACTCATGTTTATTGCAGTACTATTCATGATCGCAAAGATATGGAATCAACCTAAGTGCCCATCAATGAATGAGTAAATAAAGAAAATGTGGCATGTATGTATATACACACACATACTGTGAAATACTGCTCACACACAAAAAAACAGTATGAAATAGTGGTTTTGTATTAAAAAGGACGAAATAGAACTAGGGTAGAACTGGAGACCATTGTCTTAAGTAATATAACTTAGCCAGGCATGATAGCGCACGCCCGTAGTTCCAGCTACTTGGAAGGCTGAGGCGGAAGGATCACCGGAGCCCAGCAGCTCAAGGCTGTGGCCAGGAGCGGCCACTGCACTCCAGTCTGGGTGACAGAGTGAGACTCCAACTCAAAAAAAAAACTTGACAAAGTTGATTCTAAAATGACATAGATAAGTAGAAACCAAGGATGTGTAACTCTCTTGAAAAACAAGCAAGGAGGATTTGCCGAAACAAATATTAAGAATTGCTATAAATGGGTGTGGTATTGCATACAGTTAGACAAAGTGACCAGTGGACTAGAACAGAAAGTTCAGAAATTGTACATCAAAGCCAAGATTAGAAACCAGTGTGCTGAGACAATTTGTTTTCTATCTGGGAAAAAAAGTAAAATTGAAATCTTACATCATGTAAAACTCAACACTTACATCTGAAAAAGCAAAATTATTAATCCAAATAATATATAGAAGAGCACCTTTATATCCTTGAGATAGGAAAGAATTTCTTAATCAAAATGCAAAAATCTGGCAAGTGTGGTGGCTCACACCTATAATTCAAGCACTTTGGGAGGCCAATGAAGGAGGAGTGCTTGAGTCCAGGAGTTTAAGCCTAGCTAGGCAATATAGCAAGACCTCATCTTTACAAAAATAAAAATAAGGCTGAGGCAGAAATGTCACCTGAACCTAGGAGGTCGAGGCTAGAGTGAACCATGATTGTGCCATTGCACTCCTTCCTGGAAGAGACAGTGAGGCCCTGACTCAAAACAAACAAACAAACAAACAAACAAACAAAAGATTGAAAGTTTGTCTACATCAAAATTAAGAACTTGTGTTCATCGAAAGACACCATAAAGGATGAAATACCAAAACACAGCCTGGGAAAATATATTTGAAACAAACCTAATCGACAGAGAATTAATACCCAGAATATAAAAAGTATCTATAAGGAAAAAGAGGATATAATTAAAAAATCTGCAAAATATCTGAATGGGCACTTCCTAGAAGAAGAAATCAAATGACCAATAAGCATATGAGATGTTCAACCTTAGTAGTGATCAAGGAGATAAAAAATTAGAACCACAATAATATACCATTTCCCACCCATCAGATTGGCACACATTTTCAGTTTGGTAATGCCAAATGTTGGCAAGAATGTGAAGCAACAGGAACTCTCAATAACTGTTAGAGGGAATGTAAATTAATGCAACTGTTTTGCAGAATTACTTAGTGTTATCTGATAAGCTGTAGAAGTGCATACTCTTTGATGAAGGAATTCCACTCTTGTGTATATACTTAGAAAAACCATAGTATTTGTATGCCAGGAAATAGATATATACAAGAACATTCATAGCAGCACTGTTTGTAACAGCAAAAAAGTGGAAACTACTCAAATGTCCCTTAGCAGTCAAAAGGACAAGTAAATCATGGAATGTTCTCCCAGAATATTATAAAACAGTGAAAATAAATGAACAACAACTACAGTGTGAATGAATCTTAGAAAGAAAAGGTTAAGAAGAAAGAAAGAAAGCTGAATAAGTATAATTATTGAGTATAAGTCCATTTATTTAAAGTTCAAAAATATGCAAACCCAAGTGATATACCGCTAGGAATATAAATATAAGGATAGTAACAAATGATTACAAACAATTTAAGATCATTACTTCTGAGGAGGGAAAGGCAAATAAGGAACTCTAAAAGTAATGGTAATATTCTTCTGAGGTAGAAAGTCAGGCCATATTTGTTTGTATCTACAGATAAAAGAGTTAAGCAAATTAATCCCCAAATCTGAACCAGTAACTTACAGATTTGGGGCTTGAAAAGGGATTGTCTGACTCCACAGCCCACTGTCTTACCCCCTAGCAGTATACTACCCTCCAGGTAGCTGGCATCAAAAGCTGATAGACACCTTTTCTGTCCCCATTCTTTGTGAGTATCGATGCCTTGCTTAGGCCTGTGGTATCCTTCACTCTGTGCCATGGGTGAATTTGCAGGGAAAAAAGAAACTTCTACTTTTCTGAAGGAAGGGTATTCAGTTTCTTTCTCTAGTCGAATCTTGATCTATCCTCTCCTCTGTTTTTTAAAAAATTAAGATGAGAGTCACATAACTTAAAATTAGCCATTTAAAAAGTGAACAGTTCGACCTTTGCTTTGGTAAACTCTGGTGTGGCATGTGGCTCTTTGAGCTATGGCCAGAACATGTTCTAGCTTTAGCTCTCTCCTCTACCTTGAGAAGGTGAAACTCCTCTTTTTCTCTCTCCCTCTCTCCAATTTACCTTCTAAATAAACTATATTTTCCAAGCTAAAAAATAAATAAATAAAAATAAAAGTGAACAATTAATTGAGTGCATCTCGAATGCACTAAATGTATGATTCACCACTTCTATCTAGTTGCAAAACATTTTTATTATCCCAAGAGGAAACCCAGTACTCATTGGACCGTTGTTCCCTATCCACCCTTCTCCCCCAGGCCCTGGCAACTACCAATCTACTTCCTGCCCTCTATAGACTTCCCCATTCTGAATATTTCATATAAATGGAATCATACAATATGTGTCCTTTTGTGTCTGACTTCTTTCACTTAGCATAATATTCCTAGCTTCATCCACACTGTAGCATCTGCATGTATCAGGACTTTATTCCTTTCTGCGGCTGAATGACATATCATCTCTCTTCTACTTTTTTGCATTTTTCTCCACAGAGCCTCTCGACTTCATTCCTCCTTTTCCTAGTCAATCCTTTCATTCTTTTGCTTCTCTAGCAAACTCTTGGGGATTTCAACTGCTTCCATTTATCACCTTTCATTTTGATGGTTTGATCCCTTGGCTGAGCATATCTCAGTTGGGTTTCTTTACAAAGATCGTCTTTGCACAACTTCTGCTTCATTCAATGACTTCATAAAATTGCTCAGTAGAACAGCCCAAAATGACTCCCACTGCCTTGTCTAACACATTCACATCTTATCCACAAGGATATCAGAGTGGCTGTGCCAAATCTTTTGTCCCTTCTAGAGTGCTTCATCTTCATAATCCTCTATCCCGAATTCCTTATTCTTTACATCTTCTGCTTTAAATGTCACTTCCTAGGGAATCTGTCCTCAACCTGCATCCAGGTCAGACCCCCTGGTGTTCACTTTTACAGCCCTGAGCTTCTCCTTTGGCAGGTTTATTGTACCTGCATATTAACTCTCCTTTGCTAGAGTGTAAGGTCCTAGATCCCAAGAACCACGTCTTCCCCCCCCCCAGCCCCTAGTATAGTATCAGGCAAATATTAAGTGCTCAATAAACATTTGCTGTTGGAAGACTATCTCAATAAACCTGTCCAGTAAATTTTTGTTCAAACCTTGGCAGCCAAATATCAAAGGAACTTTGAGCTGCTTTTTCAGGGAGCATTCTAAGCTGACTTACCTGTCCTACTGACTTGAGGCTTTGATGATGCTTGCTTGATATTTTCATAAAGAAGAAGCAAATGGTTTGGATTAGTTGCAAGCATTATTTTCTATGTATTATTTTTAGAAATTAGTTCTTTTGACTGGGGGAAGGGATAGGAAGAAAAATGAGTAGGGAGTGGCAAAAAAGAGGAAGGATGAATTTGAATCTCTTCCTTGGTGCCCTTTTCCTGGGCAGCAAGATATGATGAATGCTGATGTAATAGATGTCTCAATATCTTGGCCAAGAGTGGAAGCCTAATTACAAGCCATATGGCCTCTTCATCTCAGTGGTTGTGAATGGATTTGGGTTTTATCCAGGTGAATGGCAAGAATAGTTAAGCAGTCAACAGATTTTTCTGAACACAGAATCTCACACTTTTTGGATCCAAGGTCATCACTATTTATTCTCCCTCTTTCAAAAACAATGGGGTAATCATGACTCCATAAAAACGTTTTTAGGGTCTAGCTGGGAATTTTGGCTGGATTTCATTCTATGGTCTTCAGCTTTGAAAAACAAACTGAATTTAGCTCTTGTGTTTGTGATTTACTTTGCCAGGGTGTTTGGAGGTAACTGGTTCCAATTTGGGCTCTTATACACACACACACACACACACACACACACACACACACACACACACCACTGCATACACATACATTGTCCCATGAAACAAGATTTTATTGCACAATGGTTTCTATAAAGGCCTCTTAGCTGGTCAAATTCTGATTTCATTGTGGCCTTCAGCCACTAGAAGAAAATAGGGTCTAAATAAGCTTGTTTTAAATACAAGACTCAAAATTTCAAAAAGTAGAACTTCTAACTTGTGAACATACAAAAGTAAGGAAAATAACCTGGTATTCATTACTTCTTATCTTTGAAGTTTCAAATTTTCCAAAACAACAAAAAAGGGGAAGTGATCCCCCAAGACACTATCTCTTTTCCATTTACTCTTGATTGATTCATAAGAACAATAGACTCTTACTGTGTTCCTAGGATCCTACTAGAAGTATATTTCTATTTTGAGAAAGAGATGGGAATCTGTTTACAAGTTCTGTACATGCCAGTGAATATTGAAGATGCTACTGTTTGAGCTTCCTCTAATCTAATTCTTAAAGGTAGAAGCTGAGTATGTTATTTGATATAGTTGAAATGGACATAAAAACCCAAACAAATTTCTTCCCTCTGGTACCAGATCCCACCCTGTACCACCACTACTGAGCAGAGACTGGTACCATGTTGCACCATTGAAAGGTATGTTAGACTTTAGGGTCAATGGGGCAGGCATGTTTGAAATATGCACATAATAACAAGTGTTCATGAAAAAGCCATAGATATAAGATTAGAATTGTTAAAACTGTCTTGAGGTAGGTGAAAAATATTTCTAATGGTTTCTTCTTAAGTCAATGGGTAGAAAGAGATTTCATATTTCAAACTTGGATTTTCATGACTTAAGAAATACTTAGTATGTCTTATAGCATGTTCTTAAAAGTAAAATTTGAGGCCTTTATTCACTCAATATTAATCATAAATGTATTCTTCTAGTTAACCCATGCTCTTTCCTCTTATTTGTTAGTCTAGTAAAGTATAAGAAGACAAAGTGTTAAGGAGCTATTACTATTACTTTTATTCTGGAGGGAGGATTGCCTCACGTTAGTTTTATAAACTTTGTATTTTAGCATTTCTGGATTTTAAAAAAACAGAGACAATAATAGAAGAAAGAATTGCTCATCATACTATCTTAAAATCAGTGCTCATGTATAAAAAATAAATTTTCAGTTGCAGTCTTTATGTACTGACCAAATCTCCAAGCACAGTATAATCTATAGCATAGCATTTGGATGAATTTATATTTAGCACTGGTTCCACTCACTCTTCCTCACCCCACCCCTTCTCACCTCAGTTAACTTCTCTTTTCCCTAAAAGCAGAGAATTATGCTCTGGAGGCATTTTGTTTTATTCCTTGCCAGTGAGTATGATTCCTCTGTTTTTTAAAACATCCTTATCTAATATAGATTTTAAAATATAAATGTAAAGGTAGACAGTAGGTCCTTCAAGGAAAAATTTCTGCTGACATAGGTTATCAAGCTTGAAATCCAGATTTACAGTTCATACAGGCTATATAATTTGTAAAACCCAGTGCAAAGTGAAAATGTGATATTCCTTATTCAAAAATTAAAAATTTTAAAACAGTGACAACAGAGACATAGACAGAGACAGCAGTGTAGAAATCCTAGCCAGTGCAATAAGTCAAGAAAAAGAAACAAAAGGCAAACAAATTGGAATGGAAGAAATAAAACTGTATGTATTTGCAGATGACATAATTGTCTACGTAGAAAATCCCAAAGAATTTATACACACACACACACACACAAAATCAAAACTACTACATGAGCTTAGTAAATACACAGTATACAGATTTAATACACAAAAATAATTATAAATATTTGCATTCACTGGAATGCTAGAAACAAAATTTAAAACCGATGTCATTTATGATAGCTCCCTACAAAATGAAATACTTAGGTATCCATTTAGCAAAACATACCAGCTCTGTGTACTGAAAACTACAAAATGCTCAAGAAAGAAATAAAATGAGACCTAGATAAGTGGAGACACATACTGTGTTGATGGATTGCAATATTCAACATAGTAATGATATCAGTTGTTTCCAGATTGGTCTACAAATTCAATGCTATTCCAATAAAAATGCTGGAAGGATATTTCTGTAGATGTAGACAACCTGACTCTCAAATTTATATAGACAGGCAAAGATACTACAATAGCCAAAACAATTTTGAGGGAAAAAAATGAATTGGAAAAATCAGACTACATGATCTTAAGACTCAATTTAAAACTATAGACAACAGGACATTGTGGGATTAGTGAAGGGACACATAGAAAATGGAACAGAATAGAGAGTATAGGAATAGAATAGAAATATGACTAATGGATTTTTGACAAAAGTGCAAAGACAACTCAATGTAAAAAAGATAATCTTTTCAATAAATGGGATGGAAATAATTAGATTCCATATGCCAAAAAAAATTCTGAACCTAAAGCTCACACCTTACATAAAAAATTAACTCAAAATGATCATAGATCTAAATGTCAAGCATAAAACTATAAAACTTTTAGAAAACATTAGAGAAAATCATGACATAAGTTAGTTAATAGTTCTTAGACATAACATCAAAAGCACAATCCATTAAAAATGATAAATTTGACTTTAACAAAAAATTTTCTCAGCAGAGAAGCAGGAAAAAACCATAATATATGGATATGATAACATTTTTAAAATAAAATTTTATAAATACTTACAGAAAAATTTTAAGAAGTGTTATGATGTCTTTGTGGAGCTGGAGTGGATTGTAGAGTTACCTTTCACTCCATACCTTCCTGTAGTGGTTGAATTTTTATAGGCATCTCTTATTTGCAAACAAGGTCCCAAACCTCCCCACCACAGGCAGCTATTAAATGAGCTGTCTGCTAAAAAAAGCTGTAGGGAAGTGAGGGTTGATTCCTTGGATTCCTTCCAACTCTAAAATCCTAGGTTTTTACAATTAGATCAGACATAAGAATTAAAGATCTCCCAAGTGAGAAAATGTTTGTCATTTTCTATTTAATTTCAGAATCACTAAGATAAAATTCTCTTGCTGACGGGACATGAAGGTCCAGGCTAAAGGTGGCGTCATACAATACAAATGTGTCCAATGGACTCTAATCCTGGGAGTGTCTGTGGTACAGGAGCAACGAGGTTTGAAATGTACAGAGTCAAAGGTGGTCTGTGGAAAATTCTTGCAAGTCTTACATCTTCTATATGAAGTAAACTAGATCGGAGTTTTCCTGAATTTGACAATTCCTAGATATTTAGACAATATTATCAACAATGAATTGTAAAACTGAAAGAAACTTTTCTAATTCATCAGCAATAAAATTTTGTTAATTAGATGTGCTAGAGGAAAGACAATTATTTTTCTATTCATCTTGTAAAAATAATATCAAAAATTATTGTTATATGAGGGGGCAAATAATATGAGGAGAGGAGTTTTACAGAGGTGTGCCAGGTAGTTAATTAAACAATTGCTGTTTTTCTAGATATTGTGATATTTATGCTATTTGTCAGTTGTTAAGTTTTGTTGTTTGTTGTGGTTTCTTTTTCTCATTCTAAATAAACATTTATTTTCAGACCTAATTTTGTGTTCTTTTTCTTAAAGAAGGCTACCCAGATTTCAGAACCCACAACAACTGAACTATATCTGCATAGGAGCTTTTAAATATTTAAAAACAAGATAAAGCTTTTCCCTTTGGTTAAGGATTCTTAATATCATAGTCAAATGTGATCATGCTTTACTTCATCTAGAATCCGACCTCTGAAATGGAATTGGTAGCCCTGGGGTGTCAGAACTGAGAACAGTGAGAGGCGCATAGATTCATCACCAATCACCCAGCAGGAAGGAAACCTGGGTGGAATCTGGCACCTAGTATGAATTTCTGTTCCAGAAAAGAAATCTTCCACAAAGAAGGTCTATTGAAATGACCTGGTAGAACTTTTATCTAATTTAAAACAGGAAACCCTGAGAAGTTTTTCAGAGAAGTGTGAAACACTGGATATGGGATGCCTGGGTTCAATTCACCCAGGTTTTCTCACCATAAAGGAAAAGTTAAGATAGGTCAACAGAGTGGATAATGATGATAATACTGTCTTTTCTCAATATTCCTTCCTGTCCTCTAAGTTCTGGGCTGGATTGATGGATGTTATGGGAGATCTTATGGTCAATGGGGACAGCTTCTAACACGATCTTATGGTAGTTTATCTCCCTCACAAGAGTAGATGGGATTAATACCCTGGGATAATCATTTGTAAGCAAGGTGTGCCAATGTCACTGGCCCTTTCCAGAGAGAAGGACTTTATGTGCATAGCTCACTCCTTACTCACTTTTTTTTTTTTTTGAGTTGGAGTCTCGCTCTGTCACCCAGACTGGAGTGCAGCGGCAGCTCCTGGCCACTGCAGCCTCAACCTGCTGGGCTCCGGCAATACTTCCGCCTCAGGCTTCCGAGTAGCCAGAATTACAGGTGCGCGCTACCACGCCCAGCTAATTTTTGATTTACTGCAGAGATGAAGTCTCACCAAGTTGCCCAGGCGGGTCTCAAACCAGTGGGCTCAGGCAATCCACTCACCTCCGCCTCCAAGGCGCGGAATTACAGGCTGAGCCACCAAGCCCGGCTTCCTTACTCATTTAGTAGTAATCTTGTGTGACTGCTCTTTTAGGTATACATGCCTCCCATTAAAAGATTAACTTGTCCTTTTATATCACAAATAAAGCAAAAATAAAATTATAATTGTCTTTCACCACGGGCTCACAGTTTGGCTCCAAGGGTACCAATAAAAAGTGGTTAGAACACCCCATCTGTTAGTGGAACTGGCCACCTACTGGTCCCCACAGCAAAGGATCACAGGTTGCAAAAAGGGCTCTTCTGTCCTGAGTTCCCAATCCTGAGTCTGGAGATCAGTACAAGTCACAAAATTGAAGACTTCTTCCTTTGAGCTGGAGTCAGTGTGGGCAATAACTGGATATGACTTAGTACCATATTTGATAGGGAATAAAAGGTATACGGAAGTCTTTCAACAGCCTCTTGTGCTTGACATTTCTGTTTCAGTGTGATCAAAAGGATCAGAGTACAAAACAGTCCAGGGAAGATAACCATTTCTAATTTCAGCAGGTCTAAAAACAATGAGTTTTTAGAATTATCTAGTAATTCTTTTATTTGGCTGTCTTTTGGGAAATTTAGTGATAAAATCTGTAATCCAGAATAATAACACATTCCACAGAAGAGAATAACAGCAGGTTTATGTTGCGAGACTGAGCAGGACAATGGCAGGTCTGATCCCAGCTTGTTTAGACAAAGGCATTTCCCAGAGAACATAATGTATTCCTGGTGCTGGGAATTCTGTGAGATCTTATCTTTCTTTGAATTTTTTCTTTTCCATTTATGAATAGAATGAACTTGAAGAACTAGCAATACATCATGGCCATCCGTACACATAGACATATGGAGGTGTTTTTCAGCAAAGCAAACAGTCTCTTTCATGATGCTGGTTTGAAGCTATCCTGAAAGAAGCTACATTTCAGGAGGAAAAGGATCCCTCTCCTCTAATTTTACCCAAATTCATTATTGAGTCATCAAAAAGAAAAAAAGTCAAGGGCTGGTAACTTTTCTTGATGTTCTCTTCCTTCTATTTTAATAGAGATGCTAAAAGAACAAGCTGAAATGATTTTCTAAGATAAACTCTGCTTTGGTTCTCCTACCCTGGAAACTCTCACCCAACCCTCCCTGAACCCAGAGCTCACTTTCTTGTAATGAGATCGTGAATTGAATTGATTTGACCGTTGGATCTTTTCCACTTTAATGATAGCTGCCCCTGTGGGAACTGGTGGTTGGTCAAGGCTATGAATGGACACCCACTACCTCTGCTCTCATCTTACCCCACCTTTTTCCATGTCGGACTTGATCTGCTCCTCAAGATCTTCTGGGGACATGAAGCAGTCCTCTTCTCTCATCGATGACTTGGGCCGGCAGTGTCCACAGCAGCAGTTGCAGCAGCAACACAGGCAGCAGCAAAAATAGCAACCCGTCAAGAGGCCAAAGATGACAAACAGAGTCTAGGGGAAACAGAGGCAAAGCAAAATGGAAGTGAGGGGTGGTGGAGTGAAGGGTGGTGGGGTGAGGGGAGACCCCCAGAAATCAAGTCTGAGACCATGTACCCCTAGAGACCTGAAGACGTCACAGTTCACCCCCCACAACCTTACTTTAAGAACTACTTTTTTAAGTTTCCTTGGCAACCAATTTCCTCAGAAAGTTTTGTCTAACAAGTTTGACCCAGAGGAAATGACTTGTAGCCAAAGTCATAAAGTATGGCATTTTATTCTGTATTCTTAAGCTATACTGTGGAAAGCAGAGCAAAACAAAAACCAAACAAACCAGCAAAGCCTCCACAGGTCAAATGAGCCAGCCGAGCCACACTGCCCAAGGGAACTGAGTCATTCTCACCAAAGAAGAGCTATGTGATATCTCCCCCTCGTACCCGCACATTGCAATTAGTCACCAAGTCCTGCAGAGTCTCTCTCCTCGAGATCTCTTGCATCCTTCCCCACGTCTCCATCCTGGCCAGAGTGCTTTAGAATAGACCTTCATTATCTCTGGTCTGCACATGTCAGCAACCTCCCAGCTGGCCTCCCCACCTCCCTTCTTGCCTTTCTCGAATCCATCCCGTGCATTGCCGATGGAGTGAACTTTCTGAGATACATGTTCTCATGAACCCATGTAGCAGCCCTTCTGCATCACAGATATAGCCAAGCGCCTTATTATGGTGATCTGGCCTCTGCCAATAACCCTCCCCAGCACAGCCTTGTTCTTACTCTTTCCCGCCTTACAGCTTTGTTCTTCCTGTACAGTCATCTTCCTAGACGTCCCCTTCCCATTTTCCAGTCACCTGGTGTGTAAGACTCATCTCAAGGTCTCCTCCTATGTATGATGTCTTTCCTGATTCTGCCCCCAAACAATTTCTCTTTTCCTTGTGCCCCAAGTGTACTGCATAAAAACTACTTTGATGCTTTTATTTTTTTAAATGTCTACTTTTAGAGCATTGATCAGTTTTTAGGTGTGTGTCATGGTATTAGATCGTGAGCTTCTTGCAGGCTGGCACTATCTGTTAGTCATCTTTCAGCTTCTCCTACCTGAGAATTTAGTACTTGGCGTGTGGCAGACACTTGTAAAGATACCTGCTGAATCAATGAATGTAACAAGTAATAAATAAATAATTTGCTCCACCTGGTGAGCAACAGCAGAATTTCCCCACAAACATAAAAGGTTTGCCCACTAAGTTTGTCATAGCGAAAGGTAAAAAGAAATGCTCTCAACGTTTCCAATTTGAAGTTATGAGGTCCATTTTTGTGAACTGAGTAAAATCAATTTGTGATTTTAAATAGAAAGAATGTGGTTTATACAGCTTTAATTGAAATGCAGATTTTATTGAATTAAGGGAGCATGGGTCATAAAGAGGACCCCTGTGCCTCTTCCGTAACTTAAGGTGGAAATCTTTCATGTTGACGACCCTCACCTGCCCCATTCCTGCTTTCTAGCCCAGGACTCCATCTCTCTGACTCTGGCCCCAGGTGAGGAGGTAGCCTCTGGGGACTTGGAGTGGGGCAGCTTTAGTCACAGTCTCACATATTTTACCTCTTTGCTATGAAACTTTATAGTGTGTAAGTTACTCTGAAGACAACTGCAACACCCTCTTCTTCACCAACTGCCTCCAAGACCCTCCTGTGCAGTGTTCTTGAGCCACTGCCCCAAGAAGCTCCTTTTTTCTCTAGCTACTTTGCCCTTTTTGTTTTTATTGTGGATACTATGTAATTTCCATATTATTCTCATCTCTGTAAATATTTTTACCATTCCTATACTGTTTTGTCCTTTAATTATTCCAATTAGATTGTTAGCCCTTTCGCAGGAAATAGCATTGCCTTATCCCTTATAGTGCTTAGCAAGGTATGGCACAAATAAGTGTCCAATGTTTTTATAAATACGTATATTTGACGGCACATTGATTCATTCATGTACTGTATATTTAATACATGCTATACGTAGGGTCACTCTGATGGACACTGTGCAATTGGGCTTTGGCACAAGCAGAAAAAGAAAGGCATATTTTTGTGGTCTTAATTTTAAAGAGCCACATTAGGAATTTTTTTTTAATAACTCTCGCACTTCTGGACAAATTCTGCTCTTCTATATGAATTTTGATCAATTTCATCAACTTCCTGGGCAAGGAAAACTATTCTCATTTTTATGCAGGCTGGCCCCAATATGTAATCGGGTACACATGTATAATTATCTGGACCTGCAGATGTATCTGCTCATGGAAAGAGTGTTATGCTCATGCAAGCCCACGAAAGCCCATATTGTCACATGAATGTTCAATCTATTGTCATAAATGACATTGTCAGTATGTACACTCTAATTCCAAGTCCCAAATCTGCTCCACAGAAACTTGTCCTCCTCCCAAGTCTTCAACAAGAGAAAAAGAGATTTCCATAAGAATCCCAGGTATCCCGGAGGGGGGAAAAAAGCAGATCTGGGAATTGGAGTAGGCAAATGAGGCTTTAGGTTGCAGACACTTTCTGCATGCCTAAGCACAAAAACATATTCTCTCTCTTCCTGCATATATGAAGGGGACCCCTCAATCGAAATTTATTTATAAAAATTGTGCATTTATTCTTGCATGTTTAAACTTTAGTCACCTTCAAAGTACTCTCCGTTTGATGCAATACACCTATTGAGATACTTTTTCCACTATTTAAAAGGCTTTTAGTGCTACTGCTGGTTTTCTTTTTTTTTTTCTTTTTTTTTCTTTGTTTCACCTCTTCCACACTGGCAAAACATTTCCCTTTGAGGAATTTTTTCAACCGGAGAAACAAACAAAAGCAAGACACTCAGGTGAGATCAGGTGAATGGGGAGGGTGGAGCACAGGGGGTCATGCTGTTTTTGGTCCAAAACTGCTGAACATTCAGTGTGGTGTGGTGCCTTCATAAATCACCCATCATGAAATGGGCAATTTCATGGAAAGAATCTCCAAAAAATTCACTGAAGCTGAATTCAGCCTCTTACAACAATACTATTAATATTTGGTACACTGATGCCGATGGGTTTCTAGAACACTTATCTAGCGGGGGAAGCCTGTACTACAACAAGGGCTCTTTTCTGGGTTTTTTGGCGGGTCTCCCCTCATATAAAACTCAATTTTGCAAGATTTAGTGGAAGAAAATAGCAATCAAAATACTACTGAGCCTGAAACTTGCCTTTTTGGAGATTTAATAATAATAACTGCTATAAATTAGAACTTAATACGAGTATGAACTGTTCACAAAAGATGCTGATGGACTGTATATGGCCCATATGCAAATATTTTCATCAAAAGATAAGGATATTAAAATTTGCAAATAAAAACCATTACCAAGCACATATATATTAGAGATTCTTAGGAAGTCAAACAAAATTTACTGTACAAAAGTCAATTCCAATTACACTAAGTCCTTATGAATGTTGCCTTTTTCTTGACCAGATATCCATTTTGCTCCCTGTTCCCTCCTATCCTTCTCTCCAACTTCCTGTCCTCTGCTACTTAATCCTCACCTTTTCCCCTTCATTTTCTTCTCCTCTACCTCACAGCAGGCTCTGTGTGAGGCTCTGACATAATTATCACTCATGCTCCCCAGTATTGTGTTTGCTGATGGAGCCTATACCATAGATAGTGAAGTACATGGCTAAATTTATCCTAAAATCATTTATTAAGTAGTTGTCACACTAATAAGTTATTTTTGGTTTTGAGTAATGAGTCAGTTTTTAATTAGTCATTGTGAAAGGGGAGGAGGCAGTCAGAATTAACCTGAAGTTCCAAATTCCAATATAATTAATGTCTAGGAGTATTATGTCATGCTGTATTTTATAATTATTTGATGAGCTAAAACAAAAATGATCCTAAACAGCCTTCAGTAGTAGCAACATCTCCTTTTATTTACAAGAGTTTGTTAATAGTAAGGTTAGATTTTCTTTGAGATGAAGCCTAAGAGAATAAATAACACTGTGGTCTACCAGGAAATTGTTTTTGAAGGCAAAAAAAAATCAGATTCACCTTAGCCCACCAGCTTGACAGCATGAAGTAGGTGTTAACATTCTCATCTCCAAATTGCTCAGCCACATAGAGTCCCAATGATCCGTACTTGTCATATATGGTTCTCTTTGAGATGTCAGTAAGTATTGTGTGGGCGTTGTTAATTTCTTTAAACTTTTCAGCAGCAGCTGGATCATCTGGATTCTTGTCTGGATGGTGTTTCAGGGCCAATTTTCTTTTAAAGATAAAATAAAAACGAGGAAAGTGTTATTTGACAAGAATTAATGATGACATTTTAGAAGGGCATTGCTCATTTTATATCCTTTATTCATGCAAATACTATGAAATAAGTTTCACACTAGTGGCAGTTAGGTAACTAATTTCCATTAAAGGATGCCTTGTTTCTAATGTGCAGGCACAATCGTATTATTTCTCCCCCAAAGGATTTCTCAATAGCTGCATAGTTGTTGAACATGACACATTTTGTTGTTGGCAAATATGAGGGGGTCCCCCAAATGAAATCTATTTATTAAAAAAAGTGTATTTATTCTTCAATGTTTACGCTTCAGTCGCCTTCAAAATACTCTCCATTTGATGCGATACACCTATGGAAACAGTTTTTCCACTACTCAAAACAGTTTAGAACTCATCAATTTTAATGCCTTGGGTGTTTCTGCTATTTTTTGTTTCACCTCTTTCACATTGACAAAACGTTTCCCTTTGAGGCCTTTTTTCATGGGAGGGTGGGAGTCAGTCACTCGGGACGAGATTGGTGAATAGGGAGAGTGGGGCATGGGGATCATGCTATTTTGGGTCAAAAACTGCTGAACACTCAGCACAGTGTGGGCAGGTACATTGTTATGGTGGATGAACCAGTTACCTGTTTGTCACATCTCGGGAGTTTTCTTCCAGATAAAAACTTTGGTTGATCGTTTGATCTAGAGAGGGGCCCACCCTCTGAAAGAAAACACTAGGGTTTTTTGGGTCCCCCCTCATACCTGAAAGTTTCTCTTTACCTGAAAAACTGATCAGTGAGGCCTTTAAGGGTTCCAGCAACAGGACCAGTTTACACCAAAATTCCATTTAGAACCAGAAGAACGTTCCAGAATTAACAGAACTTCACATCACATATTCTAAAAGTTTAACTCAGCCATCGAAAAGGTCCTTAATTTGAACAAACTCTCTTGAACAAATATTTTGACCCCCTCACAAATCTCCCACAATTCTCCTTGGTTTTTTTGAACAAGTACTGTACTTCCTTTGTATTCAAATGTATTCTCTTTCCAAATAGGTCTTTCCACTCAAATAATCTATAGAAATTTACTTGTGAGTGTAAGGCCCTTTTCTCCTCTTCTGATCAGAATCATAAAGCAGTTCCTGAGGGATGTGGTTATGTGCCCTGTCTGGGGCAGGAGATGGTGGTGGTGGGTGGGATTTGTGAGTGTTCTTTATTTTTCAGTTATACACACGTATAAAAGGGAACCTATACAATGAATACAAAAACTCAGCTGTAGTGATTCCTGACTGGTGGCCGTTTTTCTCATTTCCTCTTACAGACAGATATAAATAATGATTAAAATCATGTTCAAAACTGAGTCTATGCTATTTTCTCCACTAAGAAGTCAATTAATGTTATGACTGTCACCTGACTCATTTTCTCTGTACTGTGCCTATCATCAGTAGTATATGAGGAATACACCTTAAGTTTTTGTTTATTGTATTGGTTTGGGTCAAATCGCTTCATTTTAAAACAGTAACGAAAGTCTAGAAGTAAAGAAGAAAAGTAAACAATACGTTATAAATCAATCTTCATGATAAACTGAGCATATGTTAGGATTAAAGTATTATTGATTAGGAATTAGGTGAATATTTAAGCAGCTTGGCATTAGGATGCTTAAAAAGTTCAAAAATATTTAAAAGCATAAATCATGATGGATAATTCATGCTAAGAATAAGATTAAATAAGAAAACAATGATGACTCATTTTAAATTTATTTAACCAAAACATTCTTCATCTTTTTTGAAAGATATTTGGAGTATTTATAGATTCTTATAGTTGAGACCATTTTTCTACATACAGAATTTATAATAAAATCTGTTGCTAATAGCACAAAATGCCTCTTATGTCATTTTAAAACTTTTATGTTTACTATATTATAAGCATGCTATAAATATTAATTCATTAATCCTCACAACAACTCTATGGGACAGATATAATTATCTTATTTACTGATGAGGAAGTGTAGACACTGAGAAGTTAGATAACTCACCCAATATCACATAGCTATTCATTAAAGCCAGGCTTCGAACACAGGTATGTCGATCCTGACCACATGCTCTTTTTTTTTTTTTTTTTTGAGTTGTAATCTCACTCTGTCGCCCAGACTGGAGTGCGGTGGCCCAACCTCGACCTGCTGGGCTCTGACGATCCTTCTGCCTCAACCTTCCAAGCAGCTGGAACTACAGGCGCGCGCTACCACACCCGGCTCATTTTTGGTTTTTCTTGTAGAGGTGAGGTCTCGCCAAGTTGTCCAGGTGGGTCTCGAACCCAGGGGCTCAGGAAATCCACTCACCTGGGCCTCCCAAAGAGCTGGGATTACAGGCTGAGCCACCGAGCCCGGCCCTGACTACATGCTCTTAACCACCACTATGTTGCCTCTTTTATTTATATTTTTAAATTTCAAAAGTTAGGCACATAGAATGCTTAGTAGGAATTTTAAGGTCATTGACCTTAGTCTAGGTGATGTGGGAAACCATCAGAATGTTTTGAGAAGTGTGACATGATCAGAACGTAGTTAAAGAAGGATCACTTAGTCTTAGAGAGGACAAAGGCAAAAGTGGGGAGACTTGTAGTGATCCAGGCAAAAATTCATGATGATTTGGACAAATGCAGTAGTGGAGGATACAATGAGAAGTGATTGGATTCTGAAGCTATTTTTAGGAATCACTGATAGATTGGTTATGGGGTGGGAGGGAAAAAGAAAAATCAGGCTGTTATTAAAGTTTTGGCCTGAGTAACTGAAAGTTTGGAGTTTCTATTTAAAGAGATAGTAAGACATACATATTTGTAGTGGGGGGTATTTTGTTAGGGTTCAGGAGTTCTATTCTGGACACCTTTGTGTTGCCTATTAGACTTCTAGGTGTAGAGGGAAATAGAAATGAATCTGGAGTTCAGGCAAGAACTACTGCAGATGTACATTTGGGAGTTCTCAACAGGAAGATGATGGTATTTAGAACCATGGAACCCAAAGAGATTCCCAGAAGAGTAGGTCTCCAAGAAGTATAAGAACTGAGCTTTGGAAAGGGAAAACCAGAAAAGGAGATTGGTATAGAGACCCACTAATGTACAGCCTCTAGAGAAGGTCATGGCAAGGTTCAAGTGCTCCTGTACATTCCTGAACAATATTCCCGAGAGCTAATAAAAGGTGTATTTCCCTTTATCTCCTATGCACTCCCAATAAGTAGCTGCAGGTGATTCTTGACTTCCCTGTAGTCTATGCCCCATCAACTGAAAGATGCAAATCTCTATTTACTCCATTTTTCTGAGTGGTTATAAGTTTGAATAATATAGTATCAATGTAATCATAAGCCTTGTGATTTGTATAACTTTTGTGTGATGTATGATGTCTTAGGCCTTGAAAACTCCCTTTACTCTATGGCAAGCTTGATTAACACTTCTGCTGGACCCTACTGATAAAAGCTATGAGATACCTCTGATACCTGGCACCAGAAAGTCTGGACCGAAAAATGTCACTATTGATAATTGTGGCTGAAACTCAAGTTCTATAACCACGCTCTGCTGGTCACATGGCTAATGTATAGGTACTAACAACCCTGGACTTATAAAAGTGAACTGTAAAAGCCTGGAGGGTGATCAGAACCATTTTAGAAAGGCCTCGAGTCTGGCTCTGCTCCCTGGATTCAAACTCAGAAATGAACTTCTTTCTACCAGTTCCCTGCCCCTTTCATTCATTGGTATTAAGGAGCCGAGCATCACTCAGACTATCATAAGACTCAGAGAGAAAGGCCAATGATACAGAGGGAAAAATTTAGTGAGTGTGGGGTCTAGGGATCCAAGTAAAGAAGGAGGGTGATCATCTATGGCAAATGCTGCTAACAGGTCATGTAAGAGAAGCACTAAGAACTGACCGTTGGATTTAGAGATGAAAATCCTCAGTGGTCTCCTCACATACACACATATGCACACACAAATAATTATAAGTGTCTTTATATAGGGAAAGATAAAGCAGAAAAATATGCAAAAAAGAAATAAGAAAATGGAAAGTTGTAGCCAAAATGAACAGTATTTAGCCGGGCTTGGTAGCTCAGCCTGTAATCCTGCAATTTGGGAGGCTAAGGTGAGTGAAATGCCTGAGCCTGCGGGTTCGAGACCCGCCTGGGCAACTCGGCGAGACCTCATCTCTATAATAAATCAAAAAATTAGCAGGGCGTGGTAGCGCGTGCCTGTAATTCCGGCTACTCAGAAGGCTGAGGCAGAAGGATCGCCTGAGCCCAGCAGGTCAAGGCTGCAGTAGCCGGGAGTGGCCACTGCACTCCAATCTGGGTGACAGAGTGAGACTCTCACTCAAAAAAAAAACAAACCCAACAAAAAACAGTGTTTATAGCTGCACATTGAGTTTACAGATTTAACTTTAGGGTTTTTTTGTTAAACTAAAATTTAGTTTTAGTTAACTATGCTTAAACTTAAAACTTAGTTTTTTGTAAAACTGTTTTAGCTTTGTTATTAAAACATATTAAGTTATTAAATACATATTACTTGTGTGGTCCTTTCCCCTAAGCATTTTAAAGTTCTAGTCACAGATTTTGTTCTCTTTGAAGAGCTGAAAGTTCAGAATTTGTTCCCTTAAAAGACAGATTACCAAATTGAAGAAAGGAGGATGGGTAGAGGAAGAAAGAAAGAAAACTACTCCTCAGATTGCTACAATGCTGCAATCATCATAAAGAAAAAACCTCAAATGGATCCTATTAGTTTTTATTTTTATTTATTTATTTATTTATTTTTTGAGTTGGAGTCTCACTCTGTCGCCCAGAC
>NW_007053725.1:165437-170732 GCF_000164805.1 Carlito syrichta
CCTGCTGGGCTCCGGCTGATTTTTTGATTCGTTGTAGAGATGAGGTCTCGCCTGCCCAGGCGAGTCTCGAACCCACGGGCTCAGGCCATTCACTCACCTCAGCCTTCCAAAGGCGCGGGATTACAGGCTGAGCCACCGAGCCCGGCTAAGGATCCTATTAGTTTTAACAGCACAATGCTCCCGGAATTCTCACTCTTGGCCCTGAAATACAATTGCTGCATTCCCCTCCCTCCCCGCCATCCATGGTTCCAACGATGTCATCTAGGCCAATCAAATGAAAGAGCTGTTACTTCTGCATTAAAAGGAAGAAATCCCTGGACAATTCCTCTTTATATACATTTTCTTGTTTCTACGGTTGTTGTAGACTGATACACGCTACCCAAGACTTAGCCAGAGAAGCCTGGCTTCCTGTCATTTTTTAAGCTGCTTGGCTGTTTGTCAGCGCACAAGGGCCGATGTACTCAATCCATTTATCACACTCCTAACAATGAAGCTGGCAAATTTGGAGGGCTGGAACACCTCCATTTGTCACAAATCCAATTGCTGGTTGTCAGCAGCATTTTGACTACTACTGGCAGATACTCTTGGCTCCGAGGAATCCTCAGGAAATATGGCGAGCAGAGGCCGCTGCCAGTATTACACAACTGTTCAAGGAGGTAGTCGCGCAGTGCCCTGCCCTCTTGTGAATTGTCCATACAGCAAGAAAACACCAATGGAATTTAGGGTTTAAAGTACATTTGAGTAGATTAGTCTCACCTATTTATTGCTAAAGGTATTTCTTATCATTCTGCTTTGATGCTTGAAGTGATATAATATTCAACCAAAATATAAGCCTTTAATTTTAAATCACTCAGTACTCTTAGTCACTTGTTGATATGGCATGGCTGTAACTAACCTTAGAAATACCATTAGTGCCTCTAATTTCCACTTCAAAAACTAATGACAACTGTCAGAAATGCATGATGAATTCAATGAGTGGCAGATAAGACAGACAAACATGGGGCTTATAGCTGTAATTATCTAGGGCCCCCAAGAACTACTTACTTTGAGGGAGTGGAATAATTGTAAGAATTGTGATGTTTTGCCCTGTTCTCCCCCTTGCCCCATCTAACACTTTCAGATGAGATCTACCTATTACAGCCCAGCACTCTTCATCAGTCTCTGAGCCATCTCAGGCTCAATTTTGATGATGTTTCAACTCTTAAAACAGTTTGACATTTGCAACTCTGGTGGTTTATATTATATATATATATAGGATATCACATTGTATTTTATATGAGACTATATATAGGATATCACATTGTAGTTTATATGAGGCTGATACAGGTCATTTCAATATCCTCTAGATGCATTTTAGTCTTTTCCAAATGTTTAGTTTGGTAGTTAAAATTAACTTGTAGTTTTATTTATTTTTTAATTTACGGTCTCAAACGCCTGGGTTCAGACAATCCTCTTGCCTCAACCTCCCAGAGTAATGGAATTATAGGTTTGAGCCACAGCACACAGTCAATTAGTGGTGTTAAAAATGCGTAATCTACATATGAATTATTTGTCATATATTGGATACATCTCTTAATCTGGGACTTTGTTGTGGTTACTTTATGGTATTATTTTTTTGGTCAATAAAAGTTCTTAACTTTAATTTAGCTGATTAATCAATATGTTCCAAATTCTGGAAGATATTGTTCAATAACCTCTTATAACTGTACAATTTTTATAGTTTTGACTTCCATATGGAAGTTTGTGGCACATTTATATCCAAATTTTTTATGCGGTGAAAGGTAGATATCCAATCTCACTTATTTTATATAGATATCCAATTGTTGTAACACAATTTATTTAAAAAATAAAATGTTTTCCCTGAATTTCTGGGATCTCTATTCTGATTCATGGGTCTGTTTGATTATTTATGGCCTAATAACAGTCTTAAAAATATGATACTTTAAAATATGTTTTAGTATATTAAAAAGTAGTTTCTCTCACATTGTTTTTCTTCAAGAGTTCTGTAGCTATTCTGAGTCCTCTGCATTTCCACATAAATTTTAGCCTGAGTATGTCAATTTATACACACACACACACCCTACTGAAATTTGTATTGTAATTGTATTGATTCTACTATAGATTAATTTGAGATTGACATTTGCATAATGTATCCACCTATTTATATTTTTTAAATGAATCTTGAAGTTTTATAACTTCTACCATGTAGGTCCTACATATATTTAATTGAATATATTCCTAGAATATTCCTAGAAGCTTAATTTTTTTGGCATTTAAACTTTTTTCCTAATTCATTGCAGATATAAAAATTTTTAGATGCTGATGCTTTTTATTCTGTGAATGTCATAAGCTCATCTCTTTTAAAAAATTTTTAAAGTTTTAACGATATGGGGTATAATTCAGATTTAGGTATACAAGTGGTCATTGTACAGGTAAAGTTTGGGCCTCCCTTTGGTCTCCACTTCACCTGGTTTGAGATCAGGTAGCTTTATTGATGTTATGTGTCCCCCGCTCCCCCCCTGGCAGTATCCTGCTACTGCCAATCCCTTTCTTATTATATTGTGGTAAATTTTCAGGATCCGCTTATGAGTGAGAACATGTGGTACTCAGTTCATTGTTTCTGTGATTAAATACTGAATACAATAGACTCTAAGTCCATCCAATTTGCTATGAAGCCCATAATTTTGTTCTTTATGGCTGCATAATATTCCATCATGTATATATACCACATTTTTTAAGTCCAGTCCAGTCTCTATGGGCAGCACCACTGGTTCCATGTTTTTGCTATTGTGACTAGTGCTGCAGTAAACATGTGTGTGCAAATATCTTTTTTGTAGAGTGATTTAAGTTCCTCTGGGTATACTCCCAGAAAGGGGATTGCTGGGTTGTATGGTAGGTCAATTTCAAGTTCTTTTAGGAATCACCGCAGTTTTCCATAGAGGTTAAATTTGTTTGTATTCCCACCAACGGTGTAGAAGCACTCCCTTTTCTCTGCATCCTTGCCAGCATCTGTTTTTGCTTGTGTTATTAATGACAGCCATTCTTACTAGAGTTAGGTGGTATCTCAGTGTGGTTTTGATTTGCATTTCTCTGGTGATTAGTGAGGCTAAGCATTTTCTCATGTGTCTGTTGGCTGCTCATATGTCTTCTTTTGAGAAGTGTCTGTGCATGTCTTTTGCCCCCTTTTTAATGGGGCTGTTTGATTTTTTTCTTTCGGCATGTTTCAGTTCCTTGTAGATCCTGGATTTTAAACCTTTGTTGGATATGCAGTTGGCAAATATTTTTTCCCATTCTGTGGCTGTCTCCCCATTCTCTTGATGATTTCTTTTGCTTTGCAGAAGCTTTTCTCAGTTTGATGAGGTCCCACTTGTCAGTCTTATCTCTTATGGCATGGGCTGTTTTGATCAGGAATTGATTGCCTGTTCCAATTTCCATAAGGGAATCTCCTGCATTTTCTAAGTTTCTTATAGTTTGAGGTTTTATGCTTAGGTCTTTGATCCATATAGAGTGGATTTTTATGTATGATGATAGGTAGGGGTCCTGTTTCAATCTTCTACATGAGGTCAGCCAGTTTTCCCTGCACCCTTTACTGAACAGGTTCTCCTCTCCCCAGTGGTTGTTGGTGGAGGCTTTGTTGAAGATAAATTGGTTGAGAAATTGAGGTTCTGCTTCCAGAATCTCTACGCTATTCCATTGGTCCATATACCAATTCTTGTACCAGTACCAGGCTGTTTTGATTATTGTAGCCTTATAGTAAAGTTTAATGGATGGAAGTGTGATATCTCCCACTTTTTCTTTTGCTGAGGATTGTTTTGGCTATTAGTGGTCATTTATGTCTCCATATGAATTTCTGTATTGTCATTTCCAGGTCTGAGAAGAATGATATTGGTAATTTAATGGGTATTGCATTGAATCTGTAGATTGTCTTGGGTAGGATGGACATCTTAACAATGCTGATTCTTCTAATCCATGAGCATGGAGTATTTTTCCATTTGTTTGTGTCATCTTTGACTTCTTTGAGCAGTGTTTTGTAGTTTTTGTTGTAAAGGACTTTCACTTCTCTGATTAAAAAGATGTCAAGGTATTTCTTTGTGTGTGTGTGGCTATTGTGAATGGAATTGTGCTTTTTATTTGTTTCTCTGCCTGTTTGTTCTTGGTGTATAAGAATGTGACTGTCTTTTGCACGTTCATTTTGTATCCTGAGACTTTGCCAAAGTCCTTTATCAGTGCAAGGAGATTTTTGACAGTTTATATTGGATTTTCAAGGTATAGGATCATATCATCAGCAAAGAGGGATAACTTGACTTCTTCTTTTCTATTTGGATACTGCTGATTTCCTTCTCTTGTCCGATTGCTGTAGCTAGCACTTCCAACACTACCTTGAACAGGAGGGGTGAGAGTGGGCAGCCTTGTCTTGTTCCGGTTTTCAGGGGAAGTACTTCCAATTTCTGTCCATTTAATAATATGTTGGCTGTGGGTTTATCATAGATGGCTCTTACTACTTTGAGGTATGTTCCCTCTGTGCCTAGGTGTTTGAGGATTTTTATCAAGAAGGGATATTGAATTTTATCAAAAACTTCTTCTGCATCTAATGATATAATCATGTGTTTCTTGTTTTTACATCTGTTGATGTATTTATTTTATTTATTTTATTTTTTATTTTTGAGTTGGAGTCTCACTCTGTCGCCCAGACCGGAGTACAGTGGCCGCTCCCGGCCACCGCAGCCTCGACCTGCTGGGCTCCAGCGATCCTTCTGCCTCAGCCTTCCAAATAGCTGGAACTACAGATGTGCGCTACCACGCCCGGCTAATTTTTGATTTATTGTCGAGATGAGGTCTCACCAAGTTGCCCAGGCGCGTCTCGAACCCGTGGTCTCAGGCAATCCACTCACCTCAGCCTCCCAAGGTGCGGGATTACAGGCTGAGCCACCGAGCCCGGCTTGTTGATGTATTTAATTACATTATGGCCTTGCGAATGGTGAACCAGCCCTACGACCGGGGATGAAGCCAATTTGGTCACGGTGGGTGACCAAATGTGCCGTTGGATCCAATTTGCTAGAATCTTGTTGAACATTTTTACATCTATGTTCATCAGGGATATTAGTCTGTAGTTCACTCTCTTAGTTGGATGTTTACCCAGTTTGAGTATCAATGTGATGTTAGTTTCATAAAATGATTTAGGGAGCATTCCATCTTTCTCAGTTGCCTAGAATACTTTCTTTTTTTCTTTCTTTTTTTTTTTTTGAGTTGGAGTCCCGCTCTATCACCCAGACTGGAGTGTAGTGGCCGCCCCCC
>NW_007053725.1:170752-175771 GCF_000164805.1 Carlito syrichta
TTTATTTTTTATTTTTGAGTTGGAGTCTCACTCTGTCGCCCAGACCGGAGTACAGTGGCCGCTCCCGGCCACTGCAGCCTCTACCTGCTGGACTCCGGCGATCCTTCCGCCTCAGCCTTCCAAGTAGCAGGAACTACAGGCGCGCTACCATGCCCGGCTAATTTTTTTGACTTATTGTAGAGATGAGATCTCGCCAATTTGCCCAGGCAGGTCTCGAACCCTCAGGCTCAGGCAATCCACTCACCTCAGCCTCCCAGAGCATGGGATTACAGGCTGAGCCATGGAATACTTTCAATAGGATTGGTATCAGTACCTCCTTGTATGTTTTTGTAGAATTCTGCTGGAAATGCATCTGGTCCAGGGCTTTTTTTTGTAGGTGGTGTTCTTATGACAGAGTCAATTTCCTGAGTTGTTATTGGTCTATTTCGGATCTCAGTTTCTTCTTGTTTCAACCCTGGGAGATTGTGGGATGTCAGAAAGTTCTCCATTTCATTTAGTTATCGAGTTTGTTTACATACAGGTGTGCACAGTAATCTCTAATAATGGCTTGTATTACTTTGGGGTCAGTTGTGACTTGATTTTTTGTGTTTCTGTTTATTTGGGTTTTTTCTTGGTCATTCTGGCTAGGGGTTCATCAATCTCTTTTATCCTTTCAAAGAACCAGCTTTTTGTTTCGTCGATTTTTCCTATGGTATTTTTGTCTTCTATGTCCTGAATTTGGGCTTCTACTTTGGTGATCTGGATTCTTAGTCATGTCTTAATTTTATGAAATTACAGGTTCTTTTGGATTTTCTACATACACAATTATATAATCTGAAATAATGATTAAATTTTTTGCTTTATAAAGTTTGTAACATTTATATTTTTCCTTGTCTTACTACACTAACTGAAACCACCAGGATGATGTCAAAAGTGGCTATAGCAAGCACTCTTCTTCTTTTCTTCTTAATTTGCTTAATTCATGATTTTCAGGTTTTTTTGAAAATTTTCTGTATCATATTTTGCCTTTTTGGTCATGCATAGTTATCTAAAAAATCTGTATCTGATTATTCAAATATCTAAAATTCCCATGATTCCATTTCTGTCCTTTCATTTATGCTGATTCTTATTCATATTGTTTTGACTTGTTTGTAGAATGGATGCCGAATTTTATTAAATGTTTTTTCTGTATCTATTGAGAAGATATGCTATTTTTCTTTTAATCTGTTAATATGATCGAGTTACATTCAGATACTAAATGAAGCTTGTTTTCCTGGGATGAACTCAACTTGGTCATTATGTATTTTTTACAATTTATTGCTAGATTCAGTTGTCTTATATGTGCACTCAACTCTAAATTTTCCTCTGAGTACTACTTTAATAACATTTCACATCTTAGTATATAGCACTGAGTTCTAGATATTTCTAATTTTTATTGTGGCTTGTTATTTTATGCATGAGTTATTTTATTTTAGTTTATGTATTTATTTATTTTGAGTTGGAGTCTCACTTTGTTGCCCAGGCTGGAGTGCAGTGGCATACTCATGGCCACCCCAGCATCGACCTGCTTGGCCCTAGCGATCCTTCTGCCTCAGCCTTCCAAGTAGTCGGAACTACGGGCGCGTGCTACCGTGCCTGGATAATTTTTTATTTTATTGTAGAGATGAGGTCTCACCAAGTTGCCCCAGCTGGTCTCAAATCCACGGGCTCGGGCAATCCACCTACCTCAGCCTCCCAAAGTGCTGGGATTACAGGCTGAGCCACCAACCTCGGCCTGCGTGAATTATTTTAAGTTGTACCTCTTTTTTTTTTAAGTTGGAGTCTCACTCTGTCGCCCAGACTGGAGTGCTCCCGGCCACCGCAGCCTTGACCTGCTGGGCTCCGGCGATCCTTCCACCTCAGCCTTCCAAGTAGCTGGAACTACAGGCATGCGCTACCACACTCGGCTAATTTTTTGATTTATTGTAGAGATGAGGTCTCACCAAGTTGCCCAGGTGGGTCTCGAACCTGCGGGCTCAGGCAATCCACTCACCTCAGCCTCCCAAGCCACGGGATTACAGGCTGAGCCACCGAGTCTGGCAAGTTATATTTTAGAATATTTTAAAACTGCATCTCAGTTTGGACTATTTTCTTGATTTTTTTTTTTCTGTGATAACATAATAAGATAGATATATTGAGTTAGGAAACCTTGGAATCTTGTTCTCGCTTTCTGTGAGGAATTTTCTAATTATTCTTAAATTTTGGCTCTCTAGCTTAATTGCATTGCCATTAGAGACATATTTTTGTATGATTGAAATTTTTTAAAATGTAAGGTCAAGTGAGGTGGCTGAAGTGGAAAGATTGCTTAAGTCCAGGAATTCAAGACCAGTCTGGGCAACGTAGCAAGACCCTGTCTCTACAAAACATTTTAAAAAATGAAATTCTTTAAAATTTGGGACTTACTTTATGTTTCAGTATTTTTATAAATGTTTCATGTGTTCCTGAAAATAATACATACTCTGCACCTATTGGGTGCTTTGTTTTTATATAGCAGAATTTGATTTTGTTAATTGTTTGTTCAAAATTTCTGTATTAGGCATGTTATTGATCTATCAAGCAAGGTATCTTAAAATCTGCCACTATGACTGTAGATTTGCACATGTGTCCTTAAAGTTCTGCCAACTCTTTGCTTTGTAAATCTAGGCCATGTGTTTTAGAGGCATATAAATTTATAGTTGTTATATATTCTTGGTGAGTAAAGCTTTTATTATTATGAAGTATTCCTCTTTATTTCTAGTAATGCTTTCTGTCTGTACTCTGATATTAATAAATATGTACAGCTTTTGGGGGGTAAGCATCTGCATAATATATCTTTGCCTTTTTATTTTCAATTTTTCTGTATTCTTAAATATTAGATGTGTTTGGTGTACACTCTGTATTGTTTTTTTCTTAATTCAGAGTTTTTTATTTATTTATTTTTTGAGTCAGGTTCTCATTTTGTTGCCCAGGCTGGAGTGCAGTGGCTTGACCACAGCTAATCACAGCCTTGATCTCCTGGACTCAAGTGATTCTTCCATCTCAGCTTCCTGAGTAACTGGGACTACAGGTGCATGCCACCATGCCCAGCTAATTTTATTTTATTTTATTTTTTGTAGAAATGGGGTCTTTTTTAAAGTTATAATTACAGATATATTTAATCAGGCTATAGGAAATTGAATACCACCTTAAACATTACATTTAAACTGTCAGTTCCATCTTGTCATTAAAATTAATAATGGTGCTTCACATCTGAATAGGTATGGAAGGCTGTTTCCTAACTGAGATCAGTCTAAGAGCTCCTTTATCCTCTTTTTCCCACTCTCCCCAGCCCCGCCCAGGGATTGGCTGCTAATCTGAATAATTGGATTCAAGAACATTGTGTTGTGATTCCTAGTGATTGCATCTCAGTTTGGACTATTTTCTTTGATTTTTTTTCTGTGATAACATAATAAGATAGATTACTGAGTTAGGAAAGCTTGGAATCTTGTTCTCGCTTTCTATTATTGATTCAATGTAGCTAGAAGGGAAAATGGGCATAGAGTTTTTTTCTAAAGCATGTCCCACTCTGTCTTTTCTTTTATAGAAATGCCTGAACATGTTGTGCAAATAATTAAATTAGGGACAAGGGAAGGGAGGTGAGTTCATTTATACCTAACACAATGGAAATGCTCCAAGTTAACCTTTTATAAATACTCCATATCAGATACTTCTAGAGCTATTAATTACTTGGCATTTTGATCTTAACATTAAGTACCCTATAGAAAGAGCCATTATTGGTGGGATTGCAATCAGGAATCCATGAGTCTCTGAATTAATATCACTTAGTAGTTACATAAATTCTTACCTTAATGTTTAACATTAATTAAAGCTTCCTGTAGTATTAAGTTCCTTTAGCAGAATAATCATAATCATTAATTACAGCAGCCTCAGGAACAGAAACAGCCACTAATAATAATAATAATAATAATGAGTGTTTACAATATCTAAAGTATACATGAGAAATACAATAAAAAATAAAATACTCTCCATCTTAAGCTGATGATTGCGATGGAGACATAACGTATGCAAATATAATATCAAAGCTTTTTAACCTCAGCTAGTATATTTAGATACTAAAACAATTGAGCACTGAGGTGAAATATGATAATTCAGAGAATGAAAATGGTCAATATGTGATGGACATGAGAAGATTCATAAAGAGTTTAAAAGATATGGACAGGTTGATAGCCAAACAAGAAAAAGGATAGACTTGCATGTGTGGACAAAAAATAGTATAAAACCATTCGGAAGAAGCTGAATAGCATTATTAGTTTTTTTGTTGTTGCTGTTGTTGAAAGTATGAGAAAGAAGGAATGTATCTGGAATCTAATCCATTTAAAGTATTGCCTATTATATTCTGTAGACTGAAGGACTAGGAAATTGAGAAATTATGGCCAAAGCAGTAATCTGGTAGCATTATCAAAAGTAAATTGGAGGAAATCAAGTAGACACCAGGAAACTAGGAAAAAAAAGCCCATTGGAACATTACTATAATAGTTCAACAAGGCTGTAATAACTATGGTGTTGGGTAACAAAAAATGTAAAGAGAGGAACAAAAGTAATAGAAAAATCTAGGGAAGGATTGAATTGCGACAATGGATTGCTCATGATATATAAGGGAAAGAAATGTGCCTGAGTTTTTGTATATAAGTGACTATAAAAATGGTAATTCATTAACAGAAAAAGGGGAGTCAGGATATAAGTTTGGATGGTAGTAGAGAAAAAATGATGAAAATAACTTTAGACAATTTGTATATGGAGTGGTAAGGGCCATGGTAATTTAAATGGAAAAGTAGATGGTTTAAAATGTGAGATAATTTTAAAGAAAAAGCCGGGCTCGGTGGCTCAGCCTGTAATCCCGCGCCTTTGGGAGGCTGAGGTGAGTGGATTGCCTGAGCCCGCGGGTTCAAGACCCGCCTGGGCAGCAAGACCTCATCTCTACAATAAATCAAAAAATCAGCCAGGTGTGGTAGCATGTGCCTG
>NW_007053725.1:175791-242639 GCF_000164805.1 Carlito syrichta
AGGTCGAGGCTGCGGTGGCCGGGAGAGGCCACTGCACTCCAGTCTGGGCGACAGAGTGAGACACCAACTAAAAAAAAAAAAAAAAAAATTGAAGAAAATAGGAGAAAGGGATAAACCGATATACAAGTTTAGAAAGTATTTATATAGAAATAGGAGAAAATTAAATTAGATTAATCTTCTCTACTTATTGACAAGAAAATTTGAACAGGATCCTCCCAGGTTGAAAATCATCTTCTTTTATAAATTTTGCAAGTGAAAAACAGAGCAATTTATTAGAATATTTATCTTACTCTTCATGACATTATAGCAAATATTAAGATGCTTTCTAAAAGAAAAGGTTTTGTTTACATAAAAGACAAAATTTTAAAACATTTTTCTTCCCTCAAAAATACTTGTGCTCCTTCATGGACAGAAGTAATACGTAATGAAACATAATAGAACATTTCTCTCTCACATAACATGATGATAAAGGGATCAATTTTCCAAGAAGATATGACAGTCCTTAATGTGTATACACCTAACAGCAGAACAGCAAAATATGGGAGGCAAAAACTGATAAATCCACAAAAAGAAGAAATGTCTTTCTGTGTTGCCTAGCGTGGTCTCATACTCCTGGGCTCAAGTAATCCACTGGCCTTAGCTTTCCAAAGTATGGGATACAGGTGTGAGCCGCTGTGCCTGGCCAGAAAGATGTTTTTAAAATAATTGAAGGCCAGGCATGGTGGATCACTCCTGTAATTCCAGCAGTAATTCCTGTAATTTGGGAGGTGGAGGTGAGAGGATTGCCTGAGCCTAGGGGTTTGAGACCAGCCTGGCAACTTGGTGAGATCTCATCTCTACAATAAATCAAAAAACTAGCTGGGCATGGTGACATACACCTGTAGCTCCAGCTACATGAAGGACTGAGGCAGCAGCCTTGCCTGAGCCCAGCAGGTAGAGGCTGTGGTAGCTGTGAGCATTCCATTACACTCCAGCCTAGGTGACAGTAAGACTCCAACTAAAAAGAAAAATTGAGACATTCCATCTATATTTATTTTTAATATAATTACTGTTTTTTTTCAGGCTTAATCTACCTTTTCATCATTTTCTATTTGTCTCATCTAAAATATACTTATTTATCCTCTTTTTTCTTGTCTTCCTTTGGATTGCACTTTTCTCACTATTCTATTTTTCTTGTTTGTTTGAAAATCATATATATTTATATTACTATTTTGGGGGTCCTTCTAGAGATTACAAATTCTTGACTTATCAAAGTTAATGTACTTTTGCTTTCCTACAAGATAATACAAAAATCTTAGAACACAAAAGCTGTTAGTCCCATCTCAATTTATGTGTTATTGGTAGCATGTATTTAATTCTTTGAATCTTTTAAACCCTGAAGGATTACTATTTCATATAATCAGCATTTAACAGTATGGATATACAATTAGTATTTATGTGCATTTACTCACATATTTGCCATTTTTATTACTATTAGTTCTTTCCTGCACTTCTGATCACCCATCTGAGATAATTTTCCTTCTGCCTACAAACATCCTTTAGTACCTCCTTTATTGAAAATCTACTGATGATTAATTCTCAGATTTTAAAAAAGTTAAGATGTCTTTGTTTTTAAGGGTATTTTAAGAGTATTTTCCCTGGATATAGAATTGTAGATTATCAGTTATTTTATTTCACCACATTGAAGATTTTGCTCCATTTTCTTCTGGTTTTCATCATCTTGGTTGAAAAATTAGCTGTAGATCTAATTGTTGTTCTTTAATGGTATCTGCCATAAAGGCTTTACATCTTTGGTATTGACAGTTTTTCTGGGATGTGTCTGGGTATAGAGTTCTTTTTATTTATTCTGCTTGGTTTTTATTAATTACATGGGAATTAATATTTTTCATGAACCTGGAAATTCACATACAGTAAGTCCCCTACATACATCCCTTCAAGTTGCAAACTTCAAAGATGTGTACGTGCATTTACATGTCTAATCACTCATTAGTTCATGTGTCTGGTGTACATTGTCATGTGCATGCATTCTTTACAAGTGATTGTGCTTGCAGATATTGTGCTTGTAGATAATGTTGAGACTAGATGGAACTGGAAGCCCAGAGAAAAGATGAAGAAGACAAAAGGACAAGGAAGTAACTGAAAAACCAAAGAGATTCATGATGCAGGAAATGGCCAGGGGATTCTTTATTTGAGGAGGCACTGTTAGTTTTTGAGGCACAGGACTTGAATGTAGAATGGTACACAAAGATTGAAGCAGTCATTCAGAATTTAATTCAGTGCCACTACATCATCTATGATGCAAAAAAGAACTACCAGCAGACATCACTAAATCATTTTTTCAAGAGTGTAGATAGAATTAAATCCAGCAAGGCACCAGAACCTGGGCCATTGACATCAGGTGTGGGTGAAATTGCAGCTTGCCTTTCCTCTCCTATCGCTAATGATCTTTCTGCTTTACCATCTCCCACATCCTCTTTTCCAATCAGTAACTCTTCTTGCCTGTTCACTCAATGCCAGCTCCTGGATGCCAGCTGTTGTACTGTACTGTACTACTATACTTTTCCAAGGTACTGTACTGGAAGATTTAAACTGTTTTCTTTATTTTTGTGCTGTTTTTAATGAATTATTTATGAGAAAAGTATTATAAACCTATTATAGTACAGTACTTTATGAGGGGGGACCCCCCAAATGGAATTTATTTATTAAAAAGTTGTACATTTATTCTTACATTATAAAACTTTAGTCACCTTCAAAGTACACTCCATATGATCAATATACCTATCAAGATGCTTTTTCCACTGCTCAAAACAGCTTTTAAGCTCATCAACTTTGATGCCTTCTAGTGTCTCTACTGTTTTTTGTTTCACTTCTTCCACATCAGTGACATGTTTTTCTTTGAAGACTTTTTTCATTGGAGAAACAAAAAAACAAAAGTCTTTTGGGGTGAGATTGGGTGAATAGAGAGGGTAGGGCACAGGGGTAATGCCATTTTTGGTCAAAAATTGCTGAACACTCAGTGCAGTATGGGGGGTGCACCTGTAAATCACCCATCATGAAATGGGCAAATGACTTGAAAGAATCTTTTAAAAAAATTCACTGAAGCCAAATGCAACCTCTCACAACAATCCTAACTAGTACGCTGATGCTGACGGGTTCCTCAAACACCTAGTGGGGAAAACCTGCACTATAAGGGGTCTGCCCTCCAAAAGATAATTCCATTGGGGAGGGGGTCTCTTCTTGTATAACTGATTGCATTATTTGAGTACCTAGGCTAAAGTTGTTGGACTTACAAACAAATTGGGTTTATGAATGCACTTTTGGAATGGAGCTCATTTGTATGTAGGGGACTTACTGTATATTATTTTTTTCAAATGGCTTTCTCCTATTCTCTTTCTAGTCTTCTTTTCAGACTCTAATTGCATATATCTAAGATCTCCTTAATGAATCTTCCGTGTTTTTTATCTTTTCATATTGTTTTCTGTTCTTTTGTAATTCTTTGTAGTAATTTTCATCTGACCTATTTTTCAGTTAGCTTTTTAACCTGGTAAGCCCTACCTTTGAGTTCTTGAGTTTGGTTGTTGTATTTTTTAGTTGTAGGATATCTGGTTGTTGTTTCTTTTTTTCCAAATCTGAACTATTCCTTTTCATAATTTTCAGTTTTCTTTGAAAATTCTCTATCTCATATTTTTACTTTTTGGTCACAGATAGTTATTTTAAAGTCTGTACCTGATTATTCAAAAGTGTAAAATTCTCACGGTTCTGTTTCTGTCCTTTCATTTATGCTGCCTATGTCTTGATTTATGTGTTTTATTATCTGTGTGACAGATATTAATTTAAAACATTTTTAAGAAATAATTTGAGGATTAAGAAGATGCCATCTTACATCAGAAAACATTTTGATTTCCTATTTCCAAATGTCCAGAGATCCTTGCAAACTGGAATCATCTTAATCCAAAATTAGGAATCAAGATTTTCTTGGCTACTTAGATGATTCAAAGTTCAGTTACAGTCCATACACGACTAGTGCCTTTCATTATTTATTTCTCTGTAACAAGTTACAGTGAAGTATTCGTTTAGTAAGTTAAAATAAGCATTTTATTTATTTGGTCACATGTTGCAAATGGGCAGAACTTGGTGGGGACTGTTCTAGACACTACTTAGCATTGGCTGAAGCAACTCTATTGATGCTGAAGGAGCTGCTTTCAAGATGGCTTCACTTCCGTTCTGATAAGTTGTTGCTGGCTCTGGCTGGGAGCTTAGCTAGGACTGTTGGTTGAAGGACTCTGTGCTCCACCATGTGGCTTCTCCTCATAGCTAGGTAAAGCTTCCCACAATAAGATTTATATTGAGGTAGTTACATTTCTTAAATGGTAGTTAGTGAAAACAAAAGCAGAAGCTGACAGACCTTTTTAAGATTTAAGTGCAGCATCACTTCTGCTACTTTCTATTGGTTAAATCAGGTCAGAGAGCAAGCCTGAATTCAGAACTACAACACAAGGACATGAATACAGGGGGGCCTGGTTTGTTGAGGACTACAAAAGGAATTATCAACCACAGATGATTTGCTTCCCGTTTACCCTTTCTCCTGTACTGCAGCACTTTGGAGTCTTAATAAAATTACAGGACCCTCATCCTTGTTGGGTTGATGTCCAAGTTTCTTCCCCCTTTCCCTGTAGAGCAGGTTAAAGTCCTGCTCGGCCTCTCAGCTTCTCTTCTTTCAAATCATGACCAAGTCAGTAGCAATTCTTTACTCTCAAGTGCTTTCAAGATATGTGTGTATGTACGTAATATATATATGACTTTTCTTTCAGTTTTTCTAGTTGTTCTCAGGAAAAGGGACAACTAGTACAAATTGCCTAGTCATTGATAACCAGGAAACTCCTGATTATCTTTCATGTCTATGTTCTCTACTTTCAACTATATGTCAATCCCATCAAAGACCTTATGCCACTATTATGCAAATGATCCAAAGATAGCCTCTGTGTCTTGTCCCTAGGCTGTCTATTTTTTTTTACTGCAGTTTGAACCTCATTAGCTCAAAAGCCTGCCAGCACTCAAATCAAAATTTTATAAACCTAATTATTTGAAGACCAGCCCAACACACTGGTTTCTAGCTATGTAGAGCCAGTCTACTTTACATACTTTGCAATATCCGCTTCTCCTGGCAGTTGATAAGACCCCAAGCTGTTACGGCCCTTTGGAGCACTCTGACTCAGACTCTGTCATACTGCTGAGTGATATCACTAGACCCATAAGCCCCATTTTCCACCCCCTCTCCCCTTAAGTTCCCTCATCCTCTTCTCCTTCTGGGTGGCGGTTCTTTTATGAAAGCTTCTGGGCAGCCTCATGTTATGAGGGATTCCCTTCTCATGTAGTCCTGTCCAAGCACTGCCCAAAAGCTTATTATGTGTTAATGCCTTTTGTAGTCATATCTTTTTCCTTGATCAGCCCTCAAATTCCAACTACCCTACATTCACTTCATGCATTTTGTAACGAGTACAGCTAGTTACACAGTATGCTGATGAGAGAAAGCTAGAATGGGACTGCCAGTAAGGTTCGAGGACACAGGAGCCATGGGGCCAGAATTAGTGTCTGTCCGTCATAAGGGACAGAATAGAAAGCTCAGGACGCCACTTTGCTACAAATTGCAAATAATGATGCTAGTGCTACCCCTGCTGTGCAATTATTTCTGAGACACCTGCTACCACAGTGCATGATTCAAGTGCTTTGACCACCAAAGGCCTCACTGAGGGCACACTGAAGGCCATATTACACAGTCCTATAATTTCCTCACATTTGCAGTTGGAATACTTGAGCTACTCACATCAGCAATTATTAGGGTGTTCTCTAGTTTTCTGGGACCCACAGTCACCTTTTTGATTCAAGACAGATGACATGAGATAGCAACAGGAATCATAAATAATGATCTGTTTCAGAGAGATATCTTTTCCCTTCTGCAGGACTGCATGGAGAATCAAGTGCTGACCTCTAGTGGCAGTGGAAACAGTGATATCATTACACCTCAAAGATGCCTTGACAAATATCTTCCCAAACTTGACTTTATGAGGCTTTATTCTTGAATTTTTAAATATAAAAGTTAAAAGTACAACATAAATTTAAAAAAAGAATCGATTGCTAATTGATGGGGCTTTGTTTTAGGTAGCTTTCTGGTTGATCACAACAATTATTTTCTATGGCTAATGAAGAACCAGTTCATTACCCTCCCTAATAAGGTAGACTAGACTCGGATATTTGCAAACACAGCAGATAAAAGATGCGTCCAACATTAGAAGTTATTTATCTACATCAATCATAAAACACTACTTTGAGAGTTGAGGACTTGAAGTTCTGATGCCTATAAGTCACTGACAGCCGTCAGCAGGCCACGCTAAGATTTCTGTGTGCTGTGTTATAATCCTTTTTCCTCCCAGCCCCTGACTCATTCAGAATCTGAAGGCTGCATTCAGTTTAAGATCTCTGTAGCTGGCTCACGTTCCCAACAGAAGTTTCTGGGCCTCTAACTTAGCTATGTTTCCTGACTGCTTGCAGTCTTGTTTTTTCCAGGTCAGTAATTTCTACTGAATTTGAATGTTAAGAGAGAATAAGTCTGGTATGTAGGGGAGATAGCTGTTTAGACCTCTTTGGCCTAATTGAGATCTTGTCTCCTACTTTTTTTTTTTTTTTTTTTAGTCAGGTTCTCACTCTGTCACCCACGCTGGAGCGCAGTGGCATGATCATGGCTCACTGCAGCCTCTACCTCCTGGGCTCAGGCGGTCCTTCTGCCTCAGCCTCCCAAGTAGCTGGGACTACGGGTGCATGCCACGACATCCGTCCTTGTTTGCTACTTTCAACAGCAGTTCCCACCACTGGTTCTAGTCAAAGTTGTCAGCAGGGGCTTGCTCTTGGTAGACCTACCACCTGCTGCCTCCTGGCTCAAGCTCCATTGATGGTGAGTCATGGCTAACCTCCAAGCAGGTCCCAGTCATTTCCAGAGGCAGTCCTGGCTGATGGCTCTTGTCAGGCTCCCAGTGTCTCTTATCTTCTAGTCTTCTCATTGCAAAAACATACAGCCTTATCCTCTGATACATTTTTGCATCAAGTTCTTATTTTCTTGTTCTCCTTAAATTCGTTTTACCCCTAAATTCATTTTTAAAATTGAGTAGGATTATTCTTCTAGGCTAGAAGTCTCACAGACTTCATTTCCTTAAAGATAAAATCTAAACTTCATGTTCATGCACTTGAATGCTGATTAAACTCCCTTACTCAATTTCTTAAACATTCTGATTTCCTGTTACACCCTCAGGAAGATGACTCTAGTCATCCACTAACTCCTCTCCCATTTCTGGGATGACCAGAATTGCTGAAGAAAATTGTACAACCAGGCAAAAAGGAGTCAAAAAAGTATTCAATCTCCCACCTCAGCTGGTCTTCTATGTCACTTGCCAAAGCTTTTACTTGATCTCAGTTTAAGTTCCTATAATGTTTCCTAAGGCAGGTGTTCAAACCTCTATTATTTCTCCTGGATTCCTCTTCCTTATTACCTTACTCTCTCAGCAGAAAACCTCACCTCCTCTTCAAAAGGATTAAAAAGTTGTTAAAGAAACTTCTTCCAAATTTTTACCTCTACTCTTCTGCATAGCTGCACCAAACCTTTCCTCCTGGGGAGGATTTGGAGGCAAGAAGAATTTTTCCTCTTGACTGATAGATCTTGTGTTCCATCTCTCTGTTTACTTTCCTGGATCTGGATTCATTCTTAATCCTCACCCCCAAGTCCTGTCTCCATTAGCTCCTCATCCTCAGGAAGCAAACATGATCAAGTCATATTTTTAAGAAATTTTTTTTTGTCTCCCCTCCCCTTCAAACTACTGAGCTGTTTATTATCTCCTCCTGCCCTTTGCCGTGACACTTCTTCAAGACACAGTTTACACAAAAATGTTGCCCTCCTCGGTACCCATTCACTCTTCAACCCTCTGCAACCTGTCTTCTACCTCCAGTTCTCTACTGAACTTACTGTTTTCCGTGACATCCTAACTACAAAATCCAATGGCTTATTTTTAGCTCTCTTCTACTTGACCATTCTACTAGGTGTGTTGGCCACCCCCTCTCTTCCTTTAGATTTCTGGAATCTTAATTCTTTCCTTGTCCTGGCTGTGAGGCTAGCACAAAAGTGCAGGGATGTGATATATGTGAGGTCCTTGGGTTGGCAGGAGTATGTCTTATCCAAAGTGGCCAGTGCATCACAATCGAGTGTTCAGTCAAGTGGGAGGATAGGGAAGGACATCAAGAAACTAGGAAGCCAGGAGCAGGAACTTGAGAGTAGAGCCGGCTTTTACTCATTCCCTATAAACAGGGAAGGGCTACCTCTATAAAAGATCAAGAACAGAGTAGACCGTCTTTGACTGTGTGTCTACAGCCAACAACGCTTTTCATTTTCCACTTTCCAGCAACCACATCAGTGGTTTGCGACATCACATCTAAGACACATCTGTGATTGGTGTTGTTTTTAAAATTCACACGCCGCACCACCACTCTCGAAGATTTAGGTTCTGTAGGTTTATAGGATCTGCTTGTTAGTAAAAGCTACTCAGTTAATTACGCTATGCATCAAAATCTGAGAACCACTGGTTTTGTGATTTTTCTGTTATATTATTTGAAATTTTGTTTGTTATATGTTTGCATACAGAATTTATCTTCAGATTTGTGTTTATAACATAAAGCTAGCTTCACCTAATATTGGGAGTTCATGAGACTTGTTTTCTCTTGTATAGGACCCAATGACATATGACTCAAGTCTGAGACACTTTGATCCACTTCCGTTACAAAGGCCTAAGCTTCTCAAACACCAAACACAGTCAGATCCTGGGCTGCCTTTCCGGGCTCATGTCCTCCACTTGCAGCTTGCCAAGACAAAGCTACCTTTCTTTGCTTAGGCTATACTCTGCCTGACTTGCCTATTCTTGCTAACCTTGCATTATTTTTCTAACTACCACACTTAATTTTTGTTTTTTGACCAGCTAGTCATCCTGACTCACAAATAGTCATCTTTTATGGGAAAAACGACCTCGAACCTATCTTTTCTCCCCCGCTGCTTACTTCTTTCTGTCTGAATTAGCCGCTTTATACCTTTCCTAAATAGTCATGTTTTAAGCCTTGCTGCAACCCCACACTTAGCACAAGCCTGCCACAAAATATATACTCATGAAATATTTGTGGAACGAATGAATAAATAAATCAGCTAGCAAAACAACATAGTGCCATGTTTCTATTTACGCCCTCGGGTTCTTTTAAGGAAAGAGATTCACCATTATATCTTTTGCTCAAGGGGAGTTGCTATAATTCCCAAATCCTGGAATTATCCAAACTAAACTAGCAAAACCTCCAGTGAGGTTTCATTGTTTCTCCCCACCATAAAGAGAGTAATAGGAGCATCTATTTAGGTCTAGTCTTAGACACCTTATGGTTTCTTGTGCTAATACCGACTCTGGCTGACAAGCCATAATTCTTTGAACAGTAAACTCTACTCCGGAATAAAATAACAAATGGTGCTCAATGAATTTTTGTGTGACTTTTTAAACCAGCGAATGTTCTAATCTAAGTAATATGTTCAACTGATTTTAAGATCATGACTGGAAACAAACGTTTGTCTATCAACATTTTTAAGAATTGCTATAAAATCCATGGAATATAAATAGCTATTTATATTATGCAAATTTTAACTATTTTGACCACTTTAAAATGTACTATCCAGTGAGTTGTATGTATTCACAATGTTGTGCATACATCCCAATGTAATTGCAAATCATTTTCATCACCCCAACAAGTGCCTCCCAATTTCTGCATACCCCTATTCCTTGGCAACCAGTAATTTATTTTCTGTCTCTATAGATTTACCTAGTCTAGACGTTTCGTATGAATGAGTCATATAATATGTGGCCTTTTGTTTATGGCTTCTTTCATAGCATTATATCTATTTCCACCCATTAAAATACATTAATTCTTTTATATTTATCTATGAAATTATTTGTATTGGTGTTCTCTGTTTATTCTTGTGGATTTAAGTTACTGCCCAGAGTCCTTTTATTTGAATCTAAAAATGAATTTTTTATAGACAGCATGTAGTCAAATGATGTTTTTCATTAATTTATTTGCCAGTCTCTTCCTTGGAGAATTTAAGCAATTTACATTTAATTACTGACAATGACCACCTCTGCCATTTTGCTATTTGCTTTTTCTTTGGTCTTTTTGATTTCTAAATTCTTCCATTATTGCCTTATTTTGTGTTATGTTAATTTCTTTATTATTTCTTTTACCATATATTTTTGTAGGCTTTTTAGTGGTTGCCCTTTGTGATTATAATTAACATCTTAATTTATGACAATCTAGTAAGAATAGTACAATTTACTGTCAAAAGCATACAGAAACTTTATTCCTGTATAATTCCACCCTCCCCCATTTGTGCTTGTTTTTGCCACAAAGTATATCCTTACACATTGTGTGCCCATCAACAGATTTATAATTATAGCTTTATGCAATTGTCTTTTAGCTCAGATTGGAAAAAAAGGAGTTACAAAAAAATACATGAACTCTTTTATATTTATCTATAAAATTACTTTTACTGAAGTTTTCTGTTTCTTTTTGTGGATTCAAGTTACTACCTAGTGTTCTTTTATTTCAGCTTAAATAACTCCCTTTAGTATTTCCTATAGGGTAGTTCTGCTAGTGGCTCAGTTTTCATTTATCTATAAATGTCTCAATTTTTCCTCCATTTTAAAAGAATAATTTTCTGAATATAGAATTTTTAGTTTGCATACTTTTCTTTCAGCATTTGGAATATGTCATCCTTGCTGAGCTGAATAGATTCTAATGAAAACCAGCTGTTAATCTTACTGAAAATCCCTTGTACATGATGACTTACTTTGCTTTTGCTGCTTTCGATATATTCTTTGACTATGAACAGTTGATTATGATATGTCTTCATTAGGATATATTTGAGCTTATCCTATTTAAAGTTCATACAACTTCTTGAATGTGTAGGTTAATTTTTTAAAAATCAGAAAGTTTTCAGCCATTATTTCCTCAAATATTCTATTTCCTTCTCTTTCTCCCCACCTCTGGAACTCTTATTATGTGTATTTTGGCACATGTGATGGTGTACCACAGATTTCTTGGGCTGTTTATTTTTCTTCATTCTTTTATCTCTTTGTTTCTCAGACTGGATCATCTTAATTGACCTATATTTGATTTCACAATTCTTTTTTCTGCCTTCTCAAAACTTCTATTGCACTCCTTTAGTATATTTTTCACTTTAGTTCTTGAATTTTTAACTCCAGAATTTCTATTTGGCTTATTTTTCTGATTTCTATTTTTGTTGTTGATATTCTCTGTTTGACAAGGCATTATTATCATCCTTTCCTTGGGTTTCTTAGATGCAATTTTCTCTAATCAAATATATTTAAATTCCCAGATTTAAAGCCTGTTTAGTGTGCCCCAGATTGGAACTTCCTTGGGGACTGTTTCTATTGATTATTTCTCCCACTTTCTTGTTTCTTTGCAGAACTCATAGTTTTGAATATTTTTGTGTGGTAACTCTACAAATTAGATTCTTCCCTTTCCCCATGGTTTTTGGTTGCTGCTTGTTGTGGTTGTTTTTTTGGTAGCTTCTCTGACCTAGTTTTGTAAAGTCTATATTCTTATGTGTGGTCACTAAAGGCTCTACTCCATTAACTTAATTGCCAGCTAATGATTAGACAAAGAATTTCTTAATCAAATTCCTTAACACCTGGAACCAAAAACCTCCCAGTCTTTGCATATCTGCTCTACATGTGTGTTAGGGTACATCTTCAACACTCATTTGGGCAGTTTAAACTCTGCCTTAAAGTTTAAAGTCTGCTTGCCCAGGGCTTCAAGGTCTGCCACAGGTGGGAGCTTAGAGCCTTTTCAGGTCTTTCCTGATTATGTGCACAATTCTGGACAGGCAAATGACTTCTAGGTGCCTAGAAATATGACAGAACTTTCCAAAACCCTTATTCCCCAAGTGAAATAATTCCCCAGGCTTTTCCTCAAGCTTTTTAGTGAGTCTATTGTTTTCCCCAACCATTAAATATTGCCATTGACAGCAGTTACTAAGCCCTTTGTCTATCAATGTTTCAACAACCCTTCTCCCTAACTCCAGATAGTAGCTTTAGTGCTGTGCTGGATAAGTTCTGACATAGGTGAGATATAAGCCTTTGGAGAAGGTCTTCCACAGAGTCACCAGACAGAACAACCACTGACAATTTTTTGCAAATGAAGACTTTTCTGATCTCTGTGGTGCCATTATAAGTACTGGCACTGGGAATGTTGGGTTATTTTTAAGGCTACCACTGAATTGGGGAGTAGGTCTGGAACTGTGGCAAATAAAAATGCCACAAAGTTTGCTGTTATGACTGATATTTAACTTTTAAAAAAAGCACATTTTGTTGGCTGCAGGTTTTTGATTAGTTTCCAGTTTCCAAAAAAGCTGATTCTGATAGTTATTGTCAGATATTAGCTGCTTTCATGGAAGAGTAGACTTTTGAAGTTTCTTGTTTCACTATTTTCACTTACATAACCAACTGATAGTTTTAGTATCCACACCAATTTCAATAAAATATATTAAATTTTATAGACTGCATATCTCTTTGAAAGTATACTTTTATTATTACCCTTTTGTTTCAAGAATATTGGTAGACAACACAAATAGACTTAAGAAACATTGTGACACTTTATAGATAACTTTCAGTGGGTCAAAAGTACTGTAACTTCATGCTCTTGCTTGTAAATATGTGTTCACATTGTTTAATTCAACTTCTATATTAGATCATTTGGCTGGATGCCCACTGTCAAAGCATCCAGGAAGATAAACATCATTTTTCTCACGTATGCATTCATTTATGCTATTATGCATCCATTTATTTATCAAGCACTTAGTCCATCAGGCATAGTTATAGGTGCTGAGTATACACAGCAGTTAAGAGATGCTGCAAGAAGACACAATTTTATTTTATCAACACATTATTGACTGGGCATGGTGGCTCATACCTCTAATCTCAGCATTTCAGGAGGCAGAGTGGAGAGGATTGCCTGAGCCCAGGGATTCAAGACCAGCCTGGGCAACTTGGTGAGACCCGGTCTCTATAATAAATCTAAAAACATTAGCCTGGCACAGTGGTATGTATCTGTGGTTCCAGAAGGATCGTCTGGGCACCACAGGTAGAGGATGTGTTGGCCATGAGGGTACTACTACACTCCAGTCTGCTTGACAGAGTGAGACTCTGACTCAAAAATAAATAAATAAATAATTTAAGAAGCAGTAGGATGTACCAGTTAGGATTGTCAGAAAGAAGTGCATTGCATTATTTTAAGATGTAAAAAACCTCTCAGATCAGATCTATTTTAACCCTTGGATGTAGAGAACCTTGCCAGTGAATATCAAAAGCTTCTATACAGCACAAAGACAAACATCTCATTAGCTGGATGTGCAGTCATCCCTGGGATGTACGGATATTGAACCTATTTTCCCAGACTGTCCTGAACTTGAGGCTCTGCGCCCACTATGGATACATCTGCCTTCTTCTATCTTTAAGTTCCAGTCTGGGCCCAAGAACACTGAATTTCATTCTCAGCCTTCCTTCTCAGACATTGGTCTTCACTATGGCTCATCACTCTGATTCTGCCCTTTATACCCTCTGCAATCAAGGTAGCTGTCCCATAGTCAGAGAATATATTAGTTAAGAGCAGTGGGTTCTGGAGTAAGACAATCCAAGTGCCAGTATCAGCTCCACTACCTAATGCTGTGTGACTTTGAATAGCTGTTTAATGTATCTTTCTAAGTTTCCATTTCTTCAAGCGTAAAATGAAGATAATAGTAACTACATACAGAGATGTGAGAATAAAGTAGAAAAATGAATAAAAATCACTGAGCACAGTGTCTGGTGCATAGTAAGTGTCCCATAAATATTGGCTATTTTAATTATTTTTGCAATTAATAGATGATTATGGCTCTGAGGCTTGTCCTTCAGATTTTTCTTTGGTTATCCTCAACATACATTGGCATTAATTGTCAATTAATCTTTTTGGGAATCTGGAATCTAAAATGAATACTGCATTCAGTTTCTCAGGGAAACCTTCTCTAATGCCTAGTCCAAATCGGCTATCTTTGTTTATGCTGTCATGGAACTATGCTTTTTCCTACAGAGCACCTAACGTATTAGTAATTATAAACTCATTTTTGTGATTGTTTGATTCATTTCTATCTCCTCCATCAGACTTCAAGCTACATGAGATTCAGCATCCACGTTTTGCTTATCATTGTATTTCCAGCACTTAGCATAGTGCCTGGGACAGAAATGAATGATGCAATGAAACATTCACTTTCATTTAAATGATTAATATGAACCCTACACTCAAGTTAAATTATTTTGATCACCACGGCTTCTCTTGTTTTGCTTATCTTTACATATATATAGATACCATTTAAAGACTTATAGGCTGCATGCAATGGCTCACCCCTGTGATCCCAGCACTTTTTGAACCCAAAAGTTTAATACCAGCCTAGGCAACATAGTGAAACCTTATCTCTATAAAAAATTAAAAATAAATTAACCAGGCATGGTGGCATGCCCCTGTAGTCTCAGCTACTTGGGATGCTGAGGTGGAAGGATTGCTTGAGCCCAGGAGGTCAAGGCCGCCGTGAGTTGCGATTGTCATGATTGTGCCACTGCATTCCAGGTCGGGTGACAGAATGAAAGCCTGACTCAAAATTAAATAAGTAAATAATAATAATAAAAAAATCCTACTAGAGAGAGTAAGATAGGTACTTAAAGACAAAGAACACAAAAGAGAATGAAATTAATGAATCTCAGCATATAGTTCATATTAATATCTATCTTTCTCTTATAGTATAAAATAAATAAGTATACAATACTAAATAGATATTGAGTAAATGAATGAGTGAGTAAAACAAACTTATTGATTGTAATGATTCTAGTGCTCCTGAATGACTGAGGCCGTTGCTGCAGGAAGAATTCAAAGAGGATCAAGTGGATGGTTTGACATGGGAAAAGGAGGTTATGCAGCCCACCTAGAAGACAGTGCTGACATGGCCTCATATACTCTTTTTTTTTTTTTTTTTAGTGAAAGTCTTTAGAACTCAGGAAACAAATTATCGCTTGATAGAGATTAATTTCAATTAATCTTGTGAGCTTGAATCACCACTCTGCCTTGTAAATATTTACAATTATTCTATTAGCTATGCATTCCCCTGACATTTACACTCTATTCATAAGCAGCCTCTGTTTTTACCTGTAATTGCTAATAAATATGGGTAAAAGCACTGCAGATTGGGGTTGCCACAGATCACCATGGAAATGACGCTCTTTCCTGCTCCTTATGAAAACAGCATTTGCCTCACTTTGGTCTACTGAGAGGCAACTCATTCTTCAGATTTAGAAGACATTTTCCAAAAATTTCCATTTGAAATCTAGTCAAATAGAAGAATCAATTGAGTTTTCTTGCTGTCCTGTAAACTAGGATAGTCAGTACAATATCAACAAGGAGAAATTAAGCTCACCTATGAGACACAGACATCCGGGTGTTGGTATACAAAACTAGTTCACCCAGATTTTGTGGTTCTCTGAGGTAGAGCATTGTGTGATTTCTCACCCAATGGACCAGCATTTTGTTAGACTCTGGTAATATATGCCAGGGAAATGACTGAGTCTCACTTTGGGGTATCTTAATCTTGTTTCTAGCTAACTTCAAAAATGTACATAGTGTAAATAAAAACTAACATTTACATTACAAATGAGATTTTGAACACTCAGGATTCACAGTCTCTAAATTGCATAACTGGCTGTTTCCCAGAGTTTTTCTTTCTTTATCCCCTAACTACTTCTCACTTGAAGTCCCTAGAGTCATACAAAATGCCCTGGGTCCCACAGAGATTATCTTTTCTTGCCAATTGACCCTTCTCTGTTTACTGGGTCAGTGAATGACTCCTATTCAGCAAAGTGGCCAAACCAATAATTTGAGAAATGGTCCTGGAGAAGCTGAGATTATAATTAAGGAGAAAACAGACATAGGCCCATAAGCAAAACCGATTTGCAAATCAACTCATTTTTGCATTCGACAAATATTAGCATGGTTCCAGGGTAGGAAGGGCAACAAAAGACAAGGCATAGTGACTGTCCTCAAGGAACTGATAGAGTGGATGAGGCATAAAAAATACAAGGGAATTACAACACATAAGGATTCAATGCTCTGAGGGGACAGCACAGAGAGCCATGGAGCATATGAAAGGCCTCAGGAAGGTGACTGGCCCACCCCACGACCACCATAGGCTGACCTTCCACAAACCCTCCTAAATGTCTCCTTAAAATCATTGTGTGTGTAATGTTTGGGTTTCTTCTCTCTTCCACTTCAATTAGATTCTAACTTTTTGCTTAGGTGTCCCTTAAAATAATTTTGAGAAACCATGTCCTCTCAACATTTTGAACTTGGTTTCTAAAAATTTTTATGAGATGAAACAGATATTATAAATATTGACATGCTAAAATACAAGTTGTAATACTGTAAATGTATGCAATGGAAACTGTCACAGAATCTAAATACGCCCCAAGCACACGCATGCACACACACTTCTTGGAGAGCCACCCTGCACCCATGCCCCGATGGGGGGGTTGAAGACTGATATTCCACCGGACTATTTTTCCTACCTTTAAGTATCCTTTGTAGCACCCAATACCTGTGTGCCAGACCTTGGTTGACTACTTTACATGTACCATCTCATTTAGTCCTCAGCAACCCTCTGAGGCTGGTATTGTGATCTGCATTTTATTTATGAAGAAAACAAGGCTGGCACAAAAAGGGTTGGAATTCAGGTTTTTCCAACTTCATACCCTACATTCTTATGCTACTTCATACTTAGAAAACACTGCCATTCATGGAGGTGCACACCTATAGTCCCAGCTACTCAAGAGGCTGAAGCAGGAAGTCGAGGCTGCAGTGAGCCATGATGGTGTCACTGCAATCCAGCCTTGGCAACAAAGTGAGACTCCAACACACACACACACACACACACACACACACACACACACACACACACACACACGAAATTAAAATTTAATACAGTGAAATAATAAAAGTCAGCATGTGCTCTTAAATTGGAAGAAGAAGAAGAAGAAAGAAAGAAAGAAAAGAAAACACTGCCATTGAGAAATTTTAGTGTTAAAAATCTATGTGGAACACCTCAAAGAGAATGTGGAACTTCCAGCACATTCCAAACACTCTCTACCCTCCTGCCCTGCCTTACTTTTCTCCACAGAACATAACAACATCTGGTATACTGCATGTCTTACTTATTTGTTTTTTTATTAAGATTCCTTCCTCCCCTTGACCCAGAATATAGGCTTTAGGAGCAGGGATTTGGTCTGTTTTGTTCACTGCTATTTGCTTGGTACCTAGAACAATGGCCAACACACAGGTAGTGCTCAACAGAGTTTGCTCGGAATAATGAACAAGGCTTGCCAGTATAAAACTATTGATGCTGTCAGAGACTCTAGACATAATAGGGGGTACCAGGAGATTTGGTCAGTCTTCCTGGTATCATTAGGTAGCAGTATGAGGTATGGATCAACATTCTACCAACTTTGGAGTAAAGGTTCTTTATGTGCCAGTCAGTGTCAAGAAAAGAGCACACCCAAAGTGCTCGCTGAGCAGCAGAAAAATGGCAAATTGTGTTTACTTCGTTCAAATTACTATGGAGAACACAGAATCAGATAGCCTTGTTGTAGGACTATGATAGGGCTGCATCTTTGACAAGATTGGGCACGTTCAGAATGGTACAGCAGTAGACTGGGTTGAATCTTGGAGACATTGCAGCCCATCATTCACTGCTGAAAGTGTGGGTTCATCAGGATATGATTAGAAAACTGATGGCAGCAGCCTCCCAGAAGTTCCATAGAAACAAAGAGCCTTCTGAAAAGGAATCAAAGTCATTGTTGGGGAAGCCACAGCTGGGTATATCTAAAGAACCGTGAGACAGTCTGATAGAAGCCTATCTGAGGGAGGAATGGGAACTGCAGAAAGACTGTCTTCTGGGAAAGACTGCATGTTATGGAATAGAAACAAGGTATGATGACTTTGACATAGGAGCAAAACTGATTTGCCAGAGAATGGAGGTTCTAGGTGTAATGCCATTACTGCTAGTCTCTGGCTTACCTCCAAGTATGTGTCTGGGTCCTAGAGAAAAGGAGAGCTGCAGGAAAAACTTGAATGAACTTTTCTACCAAACATTGACACTCACTTGGGGCTCTCACAAAGAGGAGGGAGTCATCCCCTACAGTCAGACTCATACCTCCCAGTGGCACAGCCCGGCAGGCATTAGTGACTCCCTCAAGTTTCAAGATAAATAGCAGAGGAGGCTTCTGGGCTTGAAGGAGTTGTCAGAGGACTTGAGGACTGAGTCATTAGCAAAGAGCGCCAGCTAAGCCTACTATCATGTTTGGCTGGTATATCTGAGCAGCAGCGGAGTTGCAGCAGCAGTCTAGAGCCCAGGGTTGGATCTAGCAGTGCCATGGACGTGCCCATGCAATAAATGGCAAAGCAGCATCTTCCACAGGGTAGACACTTGGCTTGGTGGACAACGCCACCGCATAGAAACAAACTGGTTCCCAGGCCTAGGAAGACTTTCTCAGAGGACACTCCTAGAAGAACTTGGATGGCAAAGACTTTGCTGGGAACACAAGGTCTCAAGTCACCTCAAAGGTTCCCAAGCCTGAGTATTGGGGTTATGTAGAGAATAATCTTTGTATCTTTTAATTTCTATTGGATCAGAGAGATTAAACTAGGTGGGAAGGCAAAACAGGCCATTTAGTTAGAGAAAATGTGTGAATGACGAGTAACCTCTTAGCCATTCTAGGTGTATCAGTCAATTTTAAAAGATTCACTCAAATGAGTCTCCTTCAGACAGCATGACAAGGGGAGGTAAAGACTTTTAGGCAGTGAGAGAGCAGGGCAAAATATTTGCTCCTCTTATGCAAACACAGCAAGCACTAAATGACATGACCCAGCAATGATAAAATTGGATTAAATGAGCCTTAGATTTCAAACTCCTTTGGATAATTATGCTCTGCAATGCTAAAGGCAGATTTATTCCATAATGAAAGTTCTGGATGATACTCATATCATGAGCTTTGCTCTGTGATGTCACTTTTGGCATGGATCACAAATTCACTTTATGCTAGGTAAATATTTTTTTGACAGTCGCAGCAAATGGCAGGAACATTTTAGACTTATAAGAATGATGAGGATATTTGTTATTCACAACAGTATCTGGCATTTTCACTGTGCTTTGCCACAAAGGCTCCACGTACCTTGATAGAATAGTCTCATTTCTCTTTACAATATCTCAATGAGGCAAGAACTTCAGTACCTGGTGGACTGACACAGTAAAAGCCTTCCTCTTGTCCCCTTTCCCAGCTGTCCTTTGAGGTAGCTGGGAGACTTCAATTTACCAGCTGACTAAAAAAGGATGGTTGAGTTTCAGATGATGCAGGTAAAAGATGCTTTATTCACAGGAAGACTCTATGACAAAGATCTATAAATAGACATGGAAGGGACTGAGATAGGGCTTTGAGGTTGCTATTTTAGTGATTCTCTAAAAGAATTAAGACCTAGAGATGCCCAAAATTTCCTTCCTAGCTTTTTTACCTGTCTTAGAGAACATTGCTTCTTTTCCTTCTGATAAAGTTGGACCCCACATCTTTGCTAAGTGTTAGTGGGGATTGTGGTTTCAGACCTCCAGTCAGAGCTAGCTAGACTTGAGCATCTGCTCCAGGAATTTGGGAATGGGACATGCAAATGCTGGAAAGTGAACAGGAACCAATATTGTTTCCCTCTCCCCACCTCTATCTGGCTTTCTGGAACTGCGGGGTTTCTCCCTCTGAGGTCTAAAAGTTGGTTTAAAAAGATAGTCTTGATGGAAAACAACCTAAATATCTATCAACAAGAAACGAATTAAATCATGGGACATCCATGTCATGAAATACTACATGGTGGTATTAAAAGAATAAGGAAATTTTTAATGGACCCAACATACCTTGGAATGATCTTCCAGATCTGTAGTTAAGAATATAAAGCATAGGATGGGAGTGATAATATACCATCATTTACATAAGAAAGGAAAAATGTAACATACATATTTAGACTGTTTATACTTAATATAATTTTTGTTTTCTGTTTGTTTCTTCTGTTTCTCTATTTCTTTTTCTTGTCTTCTTGTCTGTTATTTGAAGATTTTTTTAGCATTCTATGTTAATTTGTAGTGTTTTGGTACGTATTACTTTGTATAGTTTTCTTGGTAGCTGGATATTTTATATGTGTATGTTTGTGACTTATCATTGTCTATTGATATCAACATTTTCCAATTTGAGTGAGGTGTGGAAATGTTACTCCCATTAAGAGCCCTTTATCTTCCATGTTTTGTTTTTGTTTTTTGTTTTTTATTTTTGAGTAGGAGCTTTCCCTCTGCTGTGTAGGTTGTAGTGCAGTAGCAAAATCAAGGCTTACCGTGGTCTCGACCTTCTGGGCTCAAGTGACCTATCCTTCCACTTTTAGACATCACTGTCTTGAGAGTCAGAGGGTATTGTAATTTTTGTGCCAAAATTCATATATAATTTAGAAAACTTATTAGGAGAAGGATAGTCTTTTGTATTTACCCATATTTATGCTTTCTTTCTTATTCTATCTTTCCTCCTAATTATCTAAGAGTCCTTATTTTATGATTTCCTTTCTTTTGAAGAACTTCCTTTAAGCCATTCTTTGAGTAGATCAGCTAGTGACAAATTCTTTTAAATTTTCTTTTTCTGATAATGTCTTCATTTCCCCTTTATTCCTGAAATGTTGTTTTACCAGATACAGAATATGTGGTTGAAAGTTATTTCCTTTCAACATTTTAAAAATGTAACACTTCTGTTTGACCTGTTTTGCTTCAGAGGAGAAATAGACTGTCATTCAAATTGATGTTCCCCTGTAGGTAGTGTGTTTCTCTCTCTGGCTGCTTTCAAGATTTTTTGTCTTTAGTTTTCAGAAGTTTAATTAGGATGTTCCTTAACAAGGATTGCTTTGGGTTTCTCTTTTTAGAGTTTTCCCTGTTTCTTAAATTTGTAGGTTTAAGAAACAGGGAAATTTTGCCAAATTTGGGAAATTTTCAGGCATTACTTCTTTGAGTACTCTTTGAATTCCATTATTTTTCTCCTCTCCTTTTAGGACTCCAGTGCTATAAATGTTGGATCTTTCATTATTGCCCCACTGGTTTCCCAGACTCTGTTTCTTTGTTTTGAATTTATTTTTTTTCTATTGTTCAGACTGGATACAATCTATTGATCTGGATTCCACTTCACTGTTTCTATTTTCTGTCATCTCTGCTCTACTATTAACCTCATCCAGTTAGTTTTATTGTTCTTGTTATTCTTTGATTCTATAATTTCCATTTGGTTCTTTTAAAAAATAACTTCTGGCTGGGCATGGTGGCTCATGCCTATAATCCTAGCACTTTGGGAGGCCAGGTGAGAGGATTGCCTGAGCCCGCGGGTTCGAGAATAGCCTGGGCAACTTGGCAAGACCTCATCTCTAAAATTTTTTTTAAAAAATAAAAAGCTTCTATTTCTTTGCTGAGATTTTTCATCTTTTCACTTGTTTCAAGAGAATTTATAATCTCTTATAGGAACTTTTAATAAATTTTTAAATAATTTTTACTTTAAGATACTTGTCAAATGATTCCAATACCTGGTTCATCTCAGTATCAGAGTCAAATATTTTCTTATTCAAGTTGTAATTTTCCTGGTTCTTTGTAAGATAGGTGATTTACATTGTATCTAGATATTTTGGCTGTTTTGTTGGGAGATTCTGGATCTGATTTAACTTTTTTTATTATTTTAGCAGGCCGTCATCCTGTTTAGGTTTAGCATGAGTGGTTCCCATAACAATTCTAACTCTTAAGAGTCGTCGTGGCACTTTTTTGGTCTGTGTGGCTTGTCTTTTGCCTCTGACACTCCCACTGGTCCTTGCTGGTAGTAGGCTGGGTTGCCAGGTGCTGTTAGGTGAGGGAAGGGAATCTCTAGCCTTCAGGGACAACATCACTCCCTGGACTGGGTGCTTATTTTGGTAGAATTCTCCTTACTAGTGTCCTATGCCAAGTGAAGTGCTAGGTGACAGTGGGGTGTTTCAGGCTGGTGGGAAAAGAGAGTACTTTCCCTAGTGAGTACTGCTAGAAGGATATTCAGTTGGTGCCCCTTGCTGTTTCTGCAAGCCTTGTCTAATGCTGTTAGCAGGACTCCTTCTCAATTTGGAGGGAGAATAATGCTACCTGGATGCTTTCCATTGCTAGATCAGGTGTTAGGAAAAGCCAGGCTTGAGTGATCTCTTATTGGGGTGAGGTGTGGGGGTGTCATAAGCTGCCCTGCTACTAGTAGTGTTGTTACTTTGGTCCTAGGATTTCTAATCAATCACCCTTCCTCTTTCTACCTTTCAGAGTTCTCTTTTGGTTGTTTTGTGTGTTATTTCTAAGTTTTTGTTTTGTTTTGTTTTGTTTGGGTGTTTTTTTTTTTTTTTAAGAAATTTTAGAAAAGGTCTTGCTTTGTTGCCCAGGCTGGAATCTTGAACTTCTGGCCTCAATTAATCCTCTCACCTCAGCCTCCCAAAGTGCTAGAATTACAGGAATGAGCCACCATGCCTGGCCTATTTTAAGATTTTTCAAGTGATGCTTAGCAGGGAAGAACAGGGAGAGACTAGTCTTGCTCAGACCTAAAGTTCTCTCTATATGCTTACATAGCCATAAGATCTCTCTGGAAGGGTACACAGAGAATTGATAATATTGTTTATCCTGGGAAGGTGACTCGGGGGATATAAGATAAAAAAAAGACGTTTAAAATGTACCTGTTTATAAGCAAACAAATATATTATCTAGTCAAAAAAAAAAAAATAACATGTAAAAGAAGAAAGAAGACTTCTAACTCAGCCTTGTTTTCAAGAGCACAACCAATGATTACAACAGAGGTCAAGCAGTGTATGGATTCAACAGTAATTTTATTAAAATTACTGACTTTTGATTTCACTATATTGTGATTGCTTTGATCCAGATACCCGAATATAAGAATAATATTGCCAGTGGATTTTTCAGCTTGCTCATATATTTTGAATAACTTGCAGAATACAAATATTCAGTTTAGTTAAAAGTAGATGCTTCGGGCAGCATACTAGTACCCTAATCAGCTGAAAAAATAATATTTGTATGACATTAAAACAAAATTAATAGCAAGACACTAATTACATGAAAAGACTTTATGTTGTAATTATCAAACTTGCAAATAACTCTGCATAATTAATGTCTCAATTAACAGATGACCTGAAATTTTAGCTTACAAAGTTAATAAAGACACAGCCTAGGCAACAAATTGGGACCTCATCACTACAAAAAATAAAACAATTAGCCAGGCAGAGTGGGGCGTATCTGTACACCCAGCTACTCAGGACGCTGAGACAGCACCTGTATTCCCAGCTACTAGAGAGCTTGAAGCAGAAAGATTGCCTGAGCTCAGGAAGTCAAGGCTGAGTCGTGGTTGTGCCACTGCACTCCAACCTGGGTGATAGAATAAGATCCCCAACTCAAAAAAAAAAAAAAATTAATAAAGACAATTAAACGTTGCATTTATAAAGTGAATTTTAAAGTTACAAGGTAGTTGGATATCACTTTTTTTCTTCTCATTTTGAGGAGCATTTTTGTAGGTATTAAGCTTACAGTGTAAATACTTTAATTCCCACTCCTACCCACTAACATAATGTCTCAGCTTGAAGCCTCAAGAGTCAAGTTTAGTAATGATACCCACCAACAGGGGGCTTGACAGTTTTCAAGCACACTCTTTTGAAACAGATAGCTCTAGGGTAAAATGGAATAGCAAATAATTTTCTCTCCTTCACACCTTAAGTGTAGTATAAACTAGAAGATTGATATTGACTTTGATTAGACTCTACCATTTTCACAGAACTATTTGGATCCAAATGGCAGTTTGCACCACTGTCATTTTGTCTTCAACACACACTTCATTAAGACATTTCAGTTCCCACAGCTTACTACATGGTGAAGGTTCTGATCCAAGGCTAAAGAATTTCCCATTAGTAGACAAAAATGGAGAATTCAATAAATATTGGTGGGCTAGTGGTTTGGAAAAAAAATAAATCTGGAATACTACCTCATTCCTTATGCCAAAATAAGCTCCAAATAGGTCAAAGATTTAGTGTGAAAGCAAGATCCCAAATGTACTATAAGACAAGGGTTACTATTTTTATAGTACTGTAATCAAGACAGGTTTTTTAACTATGACAGGTAAAACAAAAACCATAAAAGAAATGACTAACAAATTTGTCTACTTACAAATGTTAAACTTCCATGTATTTTTTAAAAAACATAAGTTTTAAAAACACAATTCAAGACCAAACCAAAAGTAACTGATTAAAATCTGAGATTTTATTTATATTTTGATTTGCATTTTCCTGAAGGCACAGCTTTATTCCTCAATATGCAAATAAGAGAATAATTGGGAGTGTGCATTATGATTTATGTACAAGGATAAGTATAGGAAAAAATGAAAATAACATACACATTAAATAATAGCTTATAAAGTGAATAAATAAATTACAGAATAACTATAGACTGCAGCCACCAAAAATCAGACTATTTAATAACTCCAAGATATTTGCATGGTAAGACCTTGTTAAAAAGAGAAGTAGATGAAGATATAGATGAATACAATCTGACTTTAAAGTGCCTTTTTTAGACAGAAAAAAAGATTAGAAGGAAACAAAATATCAATGATAATTATTACTATAGGTAGAATTATGGATAAATGCCATTGCCTTCATTTTTGGTGATTTGAAAATTTTCTACAGTAAGCAAATTATTTTTGTATTCAGTATTATTTTTTATTCCTTAGTGCTTTAAAATGAAGGTGTAATTCAAACATTCCCCAAAATAGCTATCTTGGAAATAGATTCGATATGAAAGAACAAAATTAAGGGCTTGAAATATTGCACCAAATTACTTTTTATTAAGAAAAGAAAGAAAATAAAAAGAAAGGAAAATTTATACTAGATTCAATGATGCTATAGCGTATGGGTAAATTACAGATGTTGGTTGTAATTGGTTCTCTCATTTTGCCTGTCTATCTCTGTCTTTCTCTCTCCTTCCCTTTCCTCTGTCTCTCACTTCAGGCCCAGGACACAGGCCTGGCATCACCAGAGAGTTATTTCATAAAACCAATATCATTCCTGTCTATTTTGAACTCCCATGCAGTAGACGAGGGAACATGGGGTCCAAATTTGGATGACTGGTCTTGGCAAGAAGTTATGTCTTTAATTGGAGGCACCTGTCAATCACAAAATAACTATCACTAGTAGCGCAGGAAATGCCATTATTGAACTCAGTACCTGTAGGTTTTCTTAATTTCTTCAGCTGATGCCCCCTTACGCAGACCAAGAACTTCATACAGAGCTTCTCCGGCTGTTGACATGGCCCGCTGTCTTTGGTTAGGTATGTTACATGCCATTTTCTCAGGCTGCAAAATCAAAAGGAGGAAAATAACCACGAAGGTTAAGCATGCTGGATCCCACTCTCTAAAGGGAATGGCAGTCCATATTTGACCATTTGTAAAATGACAATCTGAAATATATCTGTGTGTCAGCTATGGAAAGAGGGGAGCAAAAGTTTAGGAGAGCCAAAAGCAGAGTTTCGTGTCAGGGTGTTAAAGGACATAGGCAGCCATGCAAGTGAACATGACTTTGTCCACCTGGAAGCACAACATCATCTCAATGTCCAGCTAATTCAGAATTGTTGAGAATCAGTCTTCAAAGGTCGGGCAAATGTAAAGGTTGTTTATTTGCTTAACTTCTTTATCGTACAACAGTCATGAGTTGGGTGGCACCTGGGAGATGTTGGTTAAATGATACAAAATTTCAGTTAGACAAAAGGAATAAGTTCAAGAAATTTGTCATACAACATGGTGACTGTAGTTAATAACAACAAATTATATATGTACTTGGAAATTGCCAGGAGAGTAGCTTTTAAGTGCACTTACCACGCACACACAAATCATTATGTGAGGTAATACATATGTTAATTACATTGCTTTAGGCTCTCCACAATGTTTACACATATCAAAACATCATGTTGCATGCCGGATGTGTATACTATTTTTATTTGTCAAAGTAAATAATAAGGTCGGGCACAGTGGCTCACACCTATAGCAGGTATGTGGGAAAGGGAACTCTGGGGAAATTATAGTGAAATACTAAGATTTTCAAAGCAAACCAATCAGATGTATTGTGTTGACATTTCCAGTACAGATAAGAGGAGCTATCTTTGCTTTATTGATTTTTGTCTATATTCAGCATCCAAAAGAAACAATGATAGTTTCAATTTGAGGGAAAGAAAATATATTCCCTCTTCATCATCTATGTCATGAGATAAAAGAGATGTCATGGATCCCATTAATCAACAGATAGCCTTAAAATCAACTTTAAAAAGGCACAGAGAAGCACAGTTTTCATGATTGTAAGTATCGTGTTCTGTGACCAGCTGTGAGTCCTTCCTACTTGACTCTCACTGTCACTATTCCAGAAAAAAGATTTACAGGTTTGTGAAGATAATCTGCTAAACAGATGATGCTAGCACCCACAGCAGACAATTCAATTACAGTAATGAGTCGCTTAACAATAAAGCTATTTTCTGACAGACACATTGTTTGGCAATTTTGTCACTGGGTGAACATCACAGAGTGAACTTACACAAACCTGGATGGTATAGCCTACTACTACACACCTAGGTTATATGATGTAGCCTATTGCTCCTAGACTGCACAAACTTGTACAGCTTGTTGCTGTACTGAATACTGTAGACAACTGCAACACAATGTTAAGAATCTGTGTATCTAAATGTATCTAAACATAGAACAGGTACAGTAAAAATGTGGTACAAAAGAGTTTTTAAACGTTGCACCTGTATAGAGGGCACTTACCATGAATGGAGCTTGCACTGGAAATTGTTCTGGGTGAGTCAGTGAGGGGTGAGGGAATGGGAAGGCCTAGGTAGAATGTTACATTTTTATATAACTGGCAACCCAGTAGGTTTAGCTACACCAGCATTGTCACAAACACCTGAGTCATACATTGCACTACAACATAACGAGGGCTGCTGCAATGCCACAAGGTGATAGAATGTTTCAGCTTTATTATAATCTTGAGACCACTGTCAAATATGCTGTCTACTGTTAACTGAAATGTCATTATTCAGGACATTGCTGAATTTATTTAAAACCGGAAGTGTGTGAGCCACATCTTTAGGGAGGTTGCAGACTGATATGGGATATACAAGTTAGCCAATAATGAAACTATCGTTCAGGGTCAGAGAAGTTCCAAGCACAGGAGTCAGACAGAATAAGAGAGATCCCTAGAACATAAGGATTCTGCTTAGAAACTGTGCCACCAGAAGCCTAACATTGTGCCCGGCACCTGTATTAGGTACTTGATAAATGCCTGCTGAGTGACTCAAGAACAAATGCTTAACTTGGGTGGAAATGTGAGGAATAGTTTCGCAGAAAAGATGAAGTCTGCTAGTGGGAATCTGCCGGGGATGGGGGCATACTTCATCAACAAGGGTACCTGCGTAGTGAACATTTGTATACCTGACCCTGAATTGTATCCCACATCTTTAAAATAAAAAACATTTTTTTTTTAAAGAGAAAAGATAGCCGGGCTCGGTGGCTCAGCCTGTAATCCCACGCTTTGGGAGGCTGAGGTGAGTGGATTGCCTGAGCCCGTGGGTTCGAGACTCGCCTGGGCAACTTGGCGAGACCTCATCTCTGCAATAAATCAAAAATTAGCCAGGCATGGTAGCATGTGCCTGTAGTTCCAGCTACTTGGAAGGCTGAGGCGAAAGGATCGCCAGAGCCCAGCAGGTCGAGGTCCCGGCCACTGTACTCCAGTCTGAGTGACAAAGTGAAACTCCAACTCAAAAAAAAAAAAAATAAGAGACAAAAGATGAAGTCTGAGCTGATAGTATGCTCCCACTTGTTTCTGTAGAACTGGGTACATATCTTTCTATTGCAGCCCTACAGCTAAGCCTAATCTTGGATTCATATGGACTTGGTGACCAGTGACTCTCTTGGTCATCTATTTACATAACAACATGAAAGACGACTTCTGGGTTTGGATGCTGAAAAAAAGATGAAGGAAATTTTGACTGGTATCTAGCTCAGAGAGAAGATGAGGGGAATCTACACCAGATAATGGCCGCTGGTCCCCCGCTCTGACCAAGGACGTGTATTTGCGCTCCTCTGGTTAGAAACTGAAGAGATGTTTTCATGAATCCTCTGTAAAGTCTAAAGGAAACAAAGGTCTGGAATCTTGAAACCTCACTGCTGGGTGGGCCAGGCTAGCATGTTCCCACAGACGAAGTAGAGGCAGGGAACTCTGCAGAGCAGTCAGGAGACACTGCTGCCCACTGCCTCACCTCAGGCCTGATGGGAGAAAGACCAGCCTTAGAAGACACAGAGTCATTTCAGAAAACATCTGCAGGGATACCCCCTGGGGATCCTCAGAAATATTTGGAATCCTTGGAAGCTCCAGAATCATACTATAGGAAAGACTTAGTACCAACAAGAAGCAGGAAGGGTGAAGGTAGGCAGCTAAGAGGTGCCTAAAGTTGCTTTGCAAGACAATATCCTTGATCCAAATAAAAAATGGGGGTGGTGTGGACTAATGGTAATGAAGATAATGGGGGTGCAGTGTAGATACCAAAACTTCTGTCTGCAAATCTTCCTGAGTGTTGGAACATCTTTGGGAGGGTGTTGCGATGGGTGGATTCAGTAGTTGTGTGGGTAAGGTCTACAAGCCAAGAAGAATGAATACAAGAGAGGCCATATTTATCCCACAGCTTGTGGGCTGGGAACAATAGGGCTATTGTGCTCAACAAAACATTGTTGTTCTCTTCATCACCATACTCTGAGCTCCTTAGGGACTAGAGTCCTGTTTTGTATTAATCCTCGTAATCACAGTGACATAGCAGAGGGCTACGGTCCATAGGGTCTTAAGGGCTGTTATACTACATGAAAGAAAAGACAAGCAGGGAACTCAGCATTTACTGAGCTGTCTACTTGCTGGAAGGACAACTTTCATATGCCAGGTTATCAGTACTTGGGACCATCAAAGAGACCCAAGAGCTTGGGAGTAAAAGAAATAAGATTACTTTCTGAGAGTTAAACTGGGGGGTTAGTGCAGGGAGATGCAGATCAGGGAAGAGTTGTCTTATCTGAAAGTCATCTTAAAAAGATAAATGGCTCCTAGGCCTGTAAGACCTGATAGAACCTGATTGACTGCATAATAGTAACTGACGGTATCAGGTTTTTCTTGTGTTGGTTATTCAGAGCAGACATGAGCAGGTAGAGAAAAACAACAAATGTGGAGGCAAATGCCAACTGAGCCATCCATGCACTACGGGGAGGAAAGGCCCAAAAGATTCAAAGTCCCAATGTTGTTAAACCTTTGAGTCATCTAGTGCCATGCTCACAAGCCACCTTCTGATAGTGATTTGGCACCTGTGTAGGACTTCCTTGAGGAAGAGGCTATTCTGGTCACAGGGATTCAGTTCTTTTCACTGACTCGTTGGACAATTATGACTCATAAGAAATAAATAAATTGGCATTCTGATGACAATTTGTCTTTCCCTAAGGTCCACCCATAGGGAGAGCAGGAACTGGTCATGTAGACACAAGTGGTCTGGTTTCCAGGATAGCCAATTCTCTTTATAAAATAATAAATAAACATCCAGAGCTTGTGCATCATCCTGGAGAACGTGGCTACAGGGAATGTGGCCTACAGCATGGCCGTGCTCTCTGGCTGCTTCTAAGACAGCTATTTGAGCCTACAAGGCTGAGAATCAGATAGTCTTTTACTGTTTTGACCATGTTAAGTTCATGACATGATGAAGGCAGCCTTATGAAGTCTCTTAGAAGACAAGTGGCTGGTACCCCCAAGTGGGAGCAAACGTATACCCCTCTGCATTGCTATGCCATTTTATAGATGAGGAAATGGAGTCTAGCGGAAGTAAAGTCACTTACCCAGATTCACACAGGCGAATCTTGAATTCAGAGCTATCTGATTCTAATGCCTATGTTCTCGATAGTGTGTCATATTAAATAACACTTGAAATTGGTAGATGCTTTACAATTTACAAGTAATCTTCCCCACCAGTATCTCATGTAATCCTCACAAGAACTCTGAAGAGTGGTGACACTGAACCAAATCAGCCCTGCACTGTATCCAGTCGCAGGCCATGAGGGATCCCTGCAGCAATGTCCAGGGCGAGAGGCCACAGGAGGAGACAACAGGATCACAGGACTATGAAAGCAAGATTTTTCCCCTCAGCACAGTCACTGAGACTGTGTGTGGACTAAGAGGCAGTTCCGGAAGACAAGAGTTTGGAAACACTTGGAAGTAGAGAAATGTGTGGGTTACACAAGAATGTAAGACTTTCTGCTGGGATCCCAGTTTGTAAGCCATATAGGAGTCCAGTTTGTAAGCCATATAGGAAAGGAGATTCCTAGCCTCTGGGTCAAAACTACCTGAAGCATCTCCAGAAAGCCCTGTGACTGAAGGCTACAGACACCACATTAGCCATAGCCCCGAGTTTCTCTCGTCTTTACTAACCTTGTTTTTACCACCTATGAAAAAACACTTCCATCTCCATTCCAAAACTCCTGGTTCTTGCTTATTTTCCCTGCTGACTGCATGGTAATTGGAAGACAGTACATTAGATTTGGCATTGGGCAGCATTTTTACTAGGCACAATGGTGTCTCTGAGTGAACCAGCCTCACTGTTAGCATTCATGATTTTCACAGAGGAAGAAACTAAGGTTACTAGACATTAGAGTGCCTGGACCTGGCCCAGTATCCTTTCCAGTGTGAGTAGAGCAGCTCCAGGGAGCCTGCAAAGCCCCTCTGGCATCCTCTGTGAATGTATTTTTTTCCAAGGTCGCTTCCTTCAAAGTTACCCCAGATGTAGAAGCAAGGAAGATGGACTCCAGTGGGGGCTTCCACAAACCCCTTCCAGAGAACTGTCCTGAAACAGCCTGGGTCTCATCCTGCCCTGCCCCAGGTCCACACCTCTCCACACTCCTCTTTCCAATGGAAGAAAAAAAAGATAGATTCCATTTCTCAAAATTTCATACATAGAAACTCATACCCAGAAAGATGCGGTAAACTAGCTATTCCTTTGGTTTATGTATTTCTTCAAATCGTCACTTCATTTAGAAATCTAATTACATTATAATCTATTCCTGCTAAATGAAATCCAGTCGCTGACTTTTAATGATATAGATTGATCAACATTCAGAATGAGTGGTATAAAGGGTTTATTGTCTGTTTCATCTTCTTTTTTTTATTTGCAGATTTCATTTTAGACAGATAAAGTCTATGGATTAAGGAACTTTTTAAAAAAAGTCTGTTTGCATTATACTGGAATGCAAGAAAGAGATAGCTAGTTAATCATTGGTCACTGTGATTCGTAGTTGACTGACTCTGTAGGACCGAAACATAAAGGAACCAAAGGACTGTAAGGTTGCTTTGTGCATCAAGGAGCAATAACACACTACTTTTTCTGTCTCCTTGCTGAGCTAGAAACAAGACTCTTCATATATTATTGATATAGATGACATTTAGTTTCAGATTCAATAGAGCGATACATTGAAACTCCTAATGTGTGAAAATAAAGATATTATGCCCTGAGAACATACTAAATACAGAGTAGTAGTCAAAACATACTCTACAAACTCTTCCTAAATAACCTCAAGCTAAATAATGGAGCCATAACCTTCTTTAATTCCATATGAAAAATACAACTTTCATAAATTCTTTTTCTGTAACCATTTGAATTCTAATATTCCTATGCAAATTTCAAGTCTTTATTATTTATTCATAGTTCCTCATCTGCAAGCCATCCAATGGAGAGAAAAATGTTGTCATGCAAAGTCATTAAGTAATTTAATTTTGATCATCCGGTACATGATACTTAATCTTCTGAACTTAAAATTACTTTGTAACTGCATTACAATGCCATTAATATAATTTCATAAAATGTGGACCTCTATTCGGTCACTACCAAACTATATATTGCTCACCTGTGTCTTGATAATAGATACAATTGAAAGAAGGCACAGCACCCCAATGACAATGAGCATTGACTGGAAATATACAAAAATTTTAAGGTTTTAATTCCAGGGGCCCTAAGATTGCCAATCTAAATTTTTCATGTTAAAATGGAATTTTCCTTTCAAAGCAAAAGACGCATCACCTGTATCTACTATGTGAATTTTGAAAAACAGAAAAAATCAAACTATCCTTTTCTTGGCAGGGTCCCTTCACGACTGAGAAAATGAATGTGGGTAGAGAAGATTAGATCATTAAACAGCAAAAACACTTTCAGTGGCTGTCACTGGGGAAACCAACATAGTGAACCGTTTTGTCATCACTTCTATGATTCCGCCAAAGAAAACTATTTGGTGGAGCAAAATTCCCATAATCAATGTGTCTTAACGCTGAACACACATCCACAATGCTCATCCTATGCTTAAAAGTAATAATTCTCCTTAGCATGATTGCTCATTTGCTATTTGAAAATAATTGTCTCTTCATTACCCTGGTCCTTATGTAAACAGCAACTTGACACCAGCCAAGCAAGGGTGGTCTCGCTTAGAAAGAACGAGTGAGGAAATGTGTCCGGGGTCACCCCACCATGGTGAAAACCAAGACCCTCTGACCTCCAGAGCAGACACTTGGTAGAAGTCTACCACCAATCTAAAGCCCGGTCCTGTGCCTCTGCTCCATCCTTCCATGTGGAAGGAGGGAGGAAATCCGGAGTATTGCAGATCACTCACAGTACCTGTTCCTATAATCCCGAGTCTGTGTCCTCAAGCAGGAATGACTTGCTGTTTTCAACTGATTTGGAAATAGATGTGTAAATAAATAAAAGAAGGCAACGTCGAAAGGAGATGTTCCCTACCTCTTCCACTGTTTCAAAGCAAACGGCTGCTCCTTTCCATCCTTCTCCCGTGAGGGGTTAAGCGGGTCAATGGAGTCAGGTTACTTTTCATTTGTTACTGTCAGCCAGTTGGTTATCCTTCTGGAAAACACAACAAAGGGAGAATAAAACATGCATGACCATAAAGTTTGCTGTTACAAGGCATCTGGTGATACCAAAATATATGTTGTATTCATTTTTGGCCCTTTGTGGACAGCGGATGCTTGGTCCAACCAGACACTGGTAGGACACCACCTCCAGTGTTTCCACCAGGACGCTCCATTAAGAAAATATGCTAATCTCCTGACAAGAAAGTGGATATTTTCCAAACTTTATTTTCTTTTTGATCTAAGTCTAGTACTAATCAATTAATTTAAAATTACTGGAAAAGTCAAACAACGTCAGTATGGGGGAAGCATTCATGGCTCACTACAGCAATCCAACTATTTTCAAGTCTGCATATTTTACTCTAATCTTAGTCAAAGGGCACTGAGTCACAGAGGTGACTAAGGTGGTTTTAAGAATTAAGGAATCTCAAGGCAGGCGTGATGGCTCACACCTGTAATCCTAGCACTTTGGGAGACTGAGGCGAGAGGATTACCTGAGCCCACAGGTTCGAGACCAGCCTGAGCAACGGGCAAGACTTCATCTCTAAAATAAATTTTAAAAATTAGCTGGGCGTGATAGCACATGTCTATAGTTCCGGCTACTTGGAAGGCTGAGGCGGAAGGATCGCCGGAGCCCAGCAGGTCGAGGCTGTGGTGGCCGTGAGTGTGCCACTGCACTCCAGGCTGGGTGACAGAGTGAGACTCCAACTCAAAAAAAAAAGAATTCAGGAATCTCTTATTGAGCCAATGCCCAATCTAATAAAAAAATCACATCAGACAACAGTTCTTACAATTTTGAGGAATCCAACAGACCAAAAAAGTCTGAAATGAAATAGGTCTTATTTCTCAATTTGGCACAATAGGGTCCAGGAGGCTGAAGGAGTTTAAGTGTGCTGCTTGCTTAGCAAGACAGGTAGCCAAGCCTGGGGCTATTTTGTGTGAACAGTTCAGAGCATTCTCACCTCTAGAGGGCACTGGCTTTTCAGATACCAAAGAACAAAAGGCCATTTCTCATAGGTCATGATTTCTAGTTAGAGTTTAGGAAGCAGCTCATCATCACACAGAGAAATAGAAGAGGGGAAAAAAAAAAAAACTAAATACCCAAGTTTCAGCATAAGGACTGTGTCTTTTGTTTTTGTTTTTGTTTTAATTTGAGTTGGAGTCTCACTCTGTCACCCAGCTCACACTCACAGCCACCCCAGAGTCGACCTGCTGGACTCAGGCGACCCTTCCGCTCCAGCCTTCCAAGTAGCCAGAACTACAGGCGTGTGTTACCATATCTAGCTAATTTTTTATTTATTGTAGAGATGAGGTCTTGCCAAGTTGCCCAGGCTGGTCTCAAACCCACAGGCTCAGACAATCAACTCACCTCAGCCTCACAAAGTGTTGGAATTACAGGCTGAGCCACTGAGCCCGGCCAAGACAGTGTCTTTTGATGAAATAAAAACAGTTTCTGCATAAACAAGATGAGATTATGGGTAGCTTTTTAAAAAGTTACAGCTTATGTTTCAATTTCAGTTTAATAATAAATATTTTAGTAAAATTCTTATTTTTTATACACTCTTTTTAAACCATTTATTTCCAATTTTTAAAGTATTGCATAAAACACTGGCTTTAAAAAATTAAGTATTGCAAAACCCTTGGATGAAGTATAACTGTAGCTGTGTTTAAAAGAGAAAGCACAGCGTCTTATCCATCTATTAATTCAGCAAATAGACACCTACTATATCTGCCTATTGGCAGTGGACTAAGTGCTATAAATATACTGACAAAAGCAAATGAAGAACCTGGGTTTGTGGGTGGCAGAGTTACAGCCTTCCACAGAGACAGGGAATAATCAATTTACACTTACATAAGTGTAAAAGTGAGACTTTGAAGAGGTGCTACAAGAACATATAAATCCATGAACAGAGGAAGATCAGAGAAAGCTTCCCTGAGCAAAAACAATGAAGCAGAAACCTGAAAAGAACTAGATGAAGGAGTTGCTGGTAGAAGTAAATATAGTCCAGGCAGGTGAAAGAGCATGTTCAAAGGCCCTAGGTGCTTAGGTGCTTAAATTGGAAAAATAAAAGGATATTCTGATGTGTGTTCTCATACATAAGACATCATTGCATTCCTGTATGTATATGGCTTCTGATATATCATCAAAAAATACAGCCAGAGATGAGTAGGATCATATTCTACTTAACCAGTTAGGGCTTCTTAGAAGTGGTGAATTTCAAATGGTGTTTGTAAAAGGAAATAACTTATGGTAAGCACAAAACAATTCCTTGATGCCAAATACACCAAATGCGTTGTAAAACATTTCCAAGTGAATCATTCACATTTTGAACAGGAGAGTTTATAAACTCTTCTGAGATTGATGCTAAGGGGTCTTTCTGTGTGGGAAAAAATTGGAGACAGAATCCTGAGGTGGAGGTGGGACGTGACATGCTAATTTTCCTTGTGTGTTCTATCAAGCATATATATGTTTCAGAAGAGCAAATTGTTAGTTCCTATTATGTTTCATAATTTTCCAAAGTTAAAAAAATGTTCTTTTCAAAGAGAAATTACAAGGGCATAGAACTTTAATGTGTCAAATTCTATAAATATGTAAAAAGCATAGAATCACAGAAGGTGAAGGGAGGAAGAACTAGATTAGAATTCTCTAGGATCACTTGGAAAGATTTGAAGAATTCTGATGCCTGTGGCCCACCCAGATCTTCCCAAAGTAAAATCTTGCAGAGTGGGACTGGGCTCAGGCATTTTTTAGGGCTTCTGGGGATGGTTCTAAATAGCTGTCTGAATGAGAGCTGCTGTTTACCAATGTCAGAGAGGTCTGACTGCAAAGAGCTGTTCAGTTAAGTAATGTGGAAAACACTTGCTGACCAGACAACTCTCTGGAGGAATTTTCCATTGCCTCGATTCCTAAGAAAACATTTACTGAAGATAATGACATCTGTGTGATTAAACACAAAATAAAATTTGGTTTAACTCAAGGAATGTCCAAAAACATTCTTGTTTCTTAATCTTTGGGCAAATCACTCTTTTTTAAGCATTATTTCTCCCCTGTAAAACCATACTAAAACATCTCCCAGACCTTATATCAATGTCTAGTATAATACTTCAAGAATAATACTAGTAAATTGTATACACACAGATTGTTTTTTAGGGTTGAAGTCTGGAAAATTGTTAAGAAGATACTCTTTCCCTGCTCCCCAATGTCAGAGCAGAGTACACTGGAAATGCTAGAAGAATTTGAGTATGCAATCCAAGAATACTTTCATTCCAAATCTATAATTCATCAGTAGGCTGAATGAGTTATAAAACAAATGGAAATTTCTCCCATTATCATGTAGTTCAAGGCACTATACTGGGTATAGTGGAAAACTGGGAGGTGGTGATGGTGATGACAGTGATGGTGATAGCAGTACTCAACACTTTAATTAGATTATCTCATTTAAGCCCTAAAAAGTGTAAAGTGAGTGATATAAGACAGAAGAGGTTGAATGATTTTCCCAAGGCCACCAGTCGGTAAACGGAGAAACTTAGAATTTGAAACCAGAATGGCTGATTCCATAACTCAAGCTTTAACCCATTACAGAACTTTGCTTCATGGGCTTGTGATTCTGGGGACAACTGCCTGCTATATTCCCTTGCCTATCAATCTGTGACTGTGCCAGGGGTGCAAGTGTTAAAGCTGAGGAAGAAAACCGGGGCAATGGACATAAACAAGGAACTACCAATAAGCATGGTCACTAATGAGGCCCAACTTACAGTTCTAATGTCAAAGATGGTATCTATTTGGTTAAGGAAAGCTCTGAAACTAAGAACTATGTTCCTGAAAAAATATTGATTGAGTCTTGTCCCCTGCTAGGAAATATAATATGTATTTCATATGTGTGAAATTTTAGCACCTTGTTGCTTGCTTACAGTAAGCAATTGCTATAATAGTCCAAGGAAACTTCAGATCCAACAGATGTGTTTATTTGACAAAATGTCTGCAAACAGAACCTTGATCCCTGATTTTGTCAATAGTTATTCCCCGTCCACATTAGCCCAAGATGTCTCTTAAGTTAGTCAACTAAAAAAAGATGGAAAAAAGCAAAAAAGGTACTCCCTGCTCTAGGCAACAGTCTTTTCTAGTAGGGTTTCTAATATAGAGATTGTTCTGCAAATTGTCATCTGAATGTGGCTAAGCAGCCTATAAAACCTAGAGTGCCCAGAAACCAAGATGGTTTTCAATTCTATTAGTTTGATGGTAATAGTAGAATGGACCTAACGATATAACTATATCTTTTTTTTTTTTTTTGAGTTAGAGTCTCACTCTGTCACCCATACTGGAGTGCAGTGGCTGCTCCTGGCCACTGCAGCCTCAACCTGCTGGGCTTCGGTGATCCTTCCGCCTCAGCCTTCCAAGTAGCTGGAACTACAGGCACGCACTACCACACCTGGCTAATTTTTGATTTATTGTTAGAGATGAGGTCTCGCCAAGTTGCCCAGGTGGGTCTCGAACCCGCGGGCTCAGGCAATCCACTCGCCTCGGCCTCCCAAAGCGCTGGGATTACAGGCTGAGCCACCGAGCCCGGCCTTCAGATATACCTATATCTTAACTCTAAATAAACCCCCTTTCAAAATGAAGTCTCACTCAGCCCAAGTAGCAGACATATATCTGAAAGAGAAGGAACTGCTAAACATTCCCTCTTACTATTAATTACTACACTTATATTGCACTTGGTAACCTCCAAAGTGCTTTAACAAGTCATATACATTATCTGATCCTATGCGCCCATTTTAAGACACAAAACCTTTTAGGTATGATCATGTGACTTCTGTCAAGCATGGACCTCAATAATGAGGGACAGAAATATGGAACTGGAATTCAGGTGACCTGATACCAAATTATGATCTTCTACATACTTGATTGTTTGTTTTTGTTTTTTTGAGTCGAGGTCTTGCTTTATCACCTAGGCTGTAGGACAGTGGCACGATCAGGGCTCACTGTAGCTTCGAACTCCTGGGCTCAAGCAACCCTTCCACTTCAGCCTCCTGAGTAGTTGGGACTACTGGTGCGTAACACTGCACATGGCTAATTTTTTTGTTCTTCTGAGCCCTTGTTAAATAAAAAAGCTGAACTGAGCAAGAGAATTATAAATGACAAAGGGATCTCCTCTTATTGGTACACACGGCCAGACAGTCTCCACAATGCAATGGCCTGGGAAGCTGGGCAGTTATGTCTGCCTTCTGGGCCCACTGCACCAATCATGGCCTTGCATGAATTTCTAGTATTCACAGTGGGTCTTTTCAGTTGTGCATTTCAACTTGCTCATCAAGATAATGGCAGTGACCTTGTGCTCTCTTTTATAGATACACATTTTCCCCTCATTTTGTCAAAGATTCCTCTTTTATATAAGCAGCCAGGTCTCACTAAATTGCAATCAACTCACTGCAAAAAGTCTTTGGTCCGCAAGGCCTTCTTCTTTCCTGCAGAGTGCCCAGAACAGTCTTGCACTCTACTGAATGTCATTGGAAGGTGCCCAGAACTGTATGGCCAAAGCTGAAGGTCCTCTCCCATAGGGTGAGAGTGGAAAGGCCACTTTCTGAATGAGTTGTGTCATCTAGTACAGATTCTTCTACAAGCGCACCACCCCTCCCCTTGAGTTCCCGACATACAGGATTAGACAAGCTCTGGAGCTGGTGGCATCTCCCCCTGCTGTCCACCTCAGGCTGAGTACCGCTCCTCCATGGGCTGTTTTCAGAGGTCTCAGGGTTCCAAAGCCAAGCCTTCCACTGGAGGTCAACCTAGCCACCCCTTTCCAGGGCCCTCACTTCCCTGCCAAGCCTCCCATGCCCTCTCAGCAGCTTCACTCCTGCTCTATCCAGGGTCTTCTAAGAACGTTACATAATTTTCTGTACTGCTCCAGAAACCATGAATGTGCTGCCATCAGTAGGAAGCTACCAGAAGGCAGACACAGCCTGATCAACTGGCCTCTATCGCCCAAGCCACACTGCTGTTGAGACAACAACAGGACCTCAGCACTTCTGCAATCCCTTGACCCTCCTCAGGGTTCTCCTCCATTCTCTCCGGGCTAAGCCTCATCTCCAGATATGAAGCTGAATAACCTCATAGAACCTATTTAAAAGGACTGGTCCTGAAAATAGCAAGCCTTGTACATGGTGGCTTTTTTTTTTTTGAGTCAGTCTCACTCTGTCACCCAGGCTAGAGTGCAGTAGCACATTCACAGCCACCACAGCCTCGACGTACTGGACTCAGGTGATCCTTCCGCCTCAGTCTTCCAGTAGCTGGAACCACAGCCATGCACCACCACGCCCAGCTAATTTTTTTTTTTTTTTATTGTAGAGATGAGGTCTTACCAAGTTGCTCAGGGTGGTCTCGAACCCCTGGACTCAGGCAATCTTCTCGCCTTGGCCACCCAAAGTGCTGGGGTTACAGGCTTGAGTTACCCAGGACACAGTCCAAAACCTCACACAGGACTGACCAGAACCGACAATCTCAGGACTAGGTGGGAGGCTAAGTGACAAGTGCTCCCCCACAGGTCTACCTACCCCAGACCCCTGAGTGGCGACATCCAGCAAGTAACCCCAAAAGCCTTCTCTGAAACTTTCTTAGAGGTCCGAACAGAATATTCAAATGAATAAATATTCAATTTAGCATTTATTTTTAAACTTAAAAATAAGTTACTGGCTCACAGGATTTCTGTCTAAAGCAGACCCACTATTCAGTATGACTGTGTTGCCCTCTGGTGTTCAAAAAGGAAGAAGGAAACTAACAGGAGTTTTAACTTCAAATTATTCCTTACCCCAAATCACTCTTGATTTTTCTCATTCCCAGCCACTTGAGATTATGAGAATTGCTGCGAAAAACAATCCTAGAAGTAGCAGGGTGGGGAAAACCATGATTAGAGAGGACAGCGCCCTTTGGGGGCATTTGTCTGAAACTAGAGTTTTGTGGTAGTGTCCCAGAGCTCAACCATTGGAGGATTTTACATGACAATCTTACAAAAATCTATGTCTGAAGCTTCTGTCTGAAGGGAGAGACTTTGGGGCAACTGTTGAACTACTTAGATCTCAGATCCATAGGTTGAGTCAAGACAGAAGACCTCTGAGAGACCCAGATAGCAAATGACAGCAAAAGACCAGGGATCAACAAGCAGCCAGTTCATGAACAGTGCATAAAAGCCAAGTACTAAAGGGGAGATACCAAGGCTGAGACATCCCCTGTGTCTTGGGGCACTTTGAAAAGTTCCCGAAAGGGCATCTTTGGCTGGCGCACTAGGGTGGGTGTTTTATTTAAATGCAGACATGAGACCAACCTAGGCAACATAGTGAAACTTCATCTCTACAAAAAAAAAATTAGCCAGACCGTGTGGTGAGTAACTGTAGCCTCAGGTACTGGAGAGACTGAGGCAGAAGGATCTCTTGAGCCCAGGAGGTCGAGGCTGTGGTAAGCTGTGATTGTGCCACTGTGCTCCAACCTGGGTGACAGAGACCCTTGACTCATAAGTAAATAAATACATACATACATACATAAACATAGACACATTTTCCAATTTGAGCATACAACACAACAACCAGTGACTTCATTTATGTTTCAATCACATTTAATTCTTTTTTTTTTTTTTTTTTGAGTTGGAGTCTTACTCTGTCACCCAAGCTGGAGTGCAGTGGCACGTTCACAGCCACCACAGCCTCAACCTGCTGGGCTCATGCGATCCTTCCACCTCAGCCTTTCGAGTAGCTGGAACTATAGGTGCACGCCACCACACTCAGTTTATTTTTTTATTTATTGCAGAGATGAGGCCTCACCGAGTTGCCCAGGCTGGTCTTAAACCAGTGGGCTCAGGCAATCCTCTCACCTCAGCCTCCCAAAGTGCTGGGATTATAGGCGTGAGCCACCATGCCCGGCACCACTTTCCAATTTGAAAAGGTTCTCACTGGGTCACACTCAACAATTCTGACCCACGGAGGCATCTGAATTTACAAACCCTGATTTCCCCCTGGAAGAGGAGGTATAAAAGTATAATCCACAATACCTAGCACCTAACAGGATGGACCAGATGCTGGAACAAAAAATGTACACTGGAAGTGTTGGTAAAAGGAAAATTCCCTCAAGAGACAAGCACCAGGAAAGGCAAAAACCAACCTTCTCTTTGCAGTCACATTCAATAACTTCCACATGCTTCCTACCCAAACCTGAGACTGTGGCAAGAGTATGGGATTCCTGGGGTGGCTTAACAAGGTACCACAAACTGGGTGGCTTAAAATAGCATAAATGTATTCTCTCTCAGGCCTGGAGGCCAGAAATCTGAAATCAAGCCACCTGCAGGGTTGATTCTTCCTGAGAGCTCAGAGGGAGAGTTTGTTCCAGGCCCTTCTCTCCGTTTCCATGTTGCCAGTAACCCCCCGGTATGTCTCAGTGTCTGCCTCCATTGCCCCATGGCTTTCTCCCCTGTGTCTGTGTCTTCACAGGATGTTCTCTTCTCTGTATCTGTCTCTGGGTCTCTTCTCTTCTAATAAGGACACCAGTCACATCAGATTAAGGACCAATCCTTCTCCAGCGTGACCTCATCTTAACTTACATCTTAATTACATATGCAAAGAACCTGCTTCCAAATAAGGCCAAATTCACAGGTATTAGAGGTTAGAACGTATCTGTTTTAGGGATGGATGCAGTTCAACCCACAACAACAGAATGTAAAATGGAGCAGATTTGGAGGTTATATTAAGGCCTACTAACCAGCTCTAGGATGCCACCGAGCCTATTATATAAAAATGTCAATGTCTAAAAGGAGTTTCCCATTATAGTTTTTAATGCGTATTTGTGTTATTGGGGCCAAGATGTCCTGACAACTTTTGATTACCTTTATGTAAAATGACTGATTTGAGCCGGGCTCGGTGGCTCAGCCTGTAATGCCGCGCCTTTGGGAGGCTGAGGTGAGTGGATTGCCTGAGCCCGCGGGTTCGAGACCCGCCTGGGCAGCGAGACCTCATCTCTACAATAAATCAAAAAATCAGCTGGGCGTGGTAGCGCATGCCTGTAATTCCCGCTACTTGGAAGGCTGAGGCGGAAGGTTCACAGGAGCCCAGCAGGTTGAGGCTGCGGTGGCCAGAAGCAGCCACTGCACTCCAGTCTGGGCGACAGAGAGAGACTCCAACTCAAAAAAAAAAAAAAATGACTGATTTGTATGCAATTCACATCACATTGTAAATCTGAAAGTGCCTCCAGGCCAATCTTTTTCTGGATGTTCCTCACTCTGAAGCAGTGCCAGTCCTCTGTCAGCCCTTCCATACACCTACTCTCCCCTTTGATGTCTCTGCCACCCCAGGTTTCCTGTCCTCCTCAAGGCCATCCCAGGTCTGACAACTCACCCACCTTCTCTGAAGTGACCCTGGCACCTAGTTCCCACTCTTTCCACTCCAAGCCTATCACTGGCCAAAGGCCCTTCAGCACCCATGTGGCCCTCCCACTGGCATCCCTCTCATAATTATGACTCTTTCCCCTACCCCGATCCTGAGATGTCCTCCACCTCACAGATCTGAAACTCCAGACCTGCGCTCTGTCCTCTGTTGCCAGCAAGCTTCCTTATGTATGTGGTACCCGCATCCCACCAATGCCACCGAGCTCCCCTAGCCCGTCAGCTGAGTCCCTTTCTTCAACTCCTTCCCAGTTCAGCAACAACTCCGGGGTCACCATTGTAACTATCCCTTTGTCAGTACCCCTAATTCCTTCCACCACCCCAACCAACATTAAATCGCACGTCTGCTGCTGGAGAGAATGCTGGCACCACAGACCCAAGGTCTCTAGTCCTGGGGGAGCCGCAACCTCGCCCAGTACCCACCCTCTGTGTGCCCCAGGAGAACATTTTACCATTCTTCACTACTCATCCATTTTACCCTCACTTTCAGCAAAAGACCTTCCTTCCTACGCCACAGGAAAAAATAGAGAGAGTACTCTTTTTGTTAACAAATAATTTTCACATGGGGTTAACTGAGATAGGAAGGCAGAGCAAGTGCAATTATTCCCATTTTATCAGCCAGGAACCTGGAATTCAGAGGTGTTTCTTGTAAGCATCAGACAGTTATTCACAGATCCTGAATAGGAACATGGGTCTCCCAGTTCTGAGCATCCCAGGTCAAGAAGTGAAGTGAGTGATTTTACCAGGAAGATCTTGGTAGCCAAGACAAGCTCCCATGTCTCTGGACACCTTCTAAATTTTTACCCACCCCTAGAGTGTGCTACCTTCTCAACTATGACTCTGTTGCTCTCAAGGCACCTGAAGTCCTTTATATTGAAAAAAGGGGGTGGGGGATGATCTTGAAAGCTAGAAGTAATTTTATTTTTCTGTCTTTGACCATTGTTACCACCAGCTATTATGTTTCCTGGTAGAATATTCTGAGTTTTTTTCTGGTAGAATATTCTGAGTTTTTGGCTGAAAGAAGATGGTTCACCCCTCTGCTCCTTTAATCTGGTTCACAGCTCTGGAAACAATACCAGTGATGAGATGGAAGCCAAATGCATGCTTGTAGGCCTCCAAAAGTGTCATGGAGGAGGACCCACTGAGTGGAACCAATGCTGTGGGCTTACAGAGGAGCTGATTTTGCAAAAACACATGACATGAGCCAAAGCCACTTCTGCTGTGGACAGGGGCCCCCAAGTGAGTCATATTCCAGACAGATAGGAATCTTAACTTGTTCCCAGACTTTCCACTAAAGCATGCAGACTAGAGGGAATCTCCTTCCGTCAATAAAAAGTACTTCCTTTTGTATACCTAACCCTGCATTGAACCCCACATCTTTAAAATAAAAATAAGTAAATAAAAATAAAAGTACTTCCTTATCCCAGTTCTTCTCCCAGTACCCTTGTTTGTGCTTCACATCATTGTACGTGGAAGCAAATGTGCAAACAGATGCTGCCTTCTGTGTGATCTTGGCCAGCCTGTGTACCTTTGCACAAAGCTGTCTCCAAGATGTCCTGCACTGGGTCAGACCAGGAGGCTACCCCCATCTGCATTCAAACTGATATCTATGGAGAACACTGGAAGCGCTGGACTGGGACATGGAGGACTTGGCTTCTCACTGTGTGAACTTGGGTAAAGGCACGTGCCCTCCTGAGCTTCGGATTCCTCCTATGCAAAATGAGAAATTTGCTGTGGTTGAAGCCAACTTGGTGGCACCGTAAGGACTGCTTATGTTGTCATGACAAAGGAGAACCAGACTGCATCAGGGAGCAGAGGACAGTCCCCTTTATACGAGATTAATTCGAGGTCTTGTAGTAAAGTGCACCCCTGGACTACATTTCTTAAAGCACTAGTGGAAATGAAAAATGAGGAACAGCAGCATGTCAGGCAACAGGAACAAACCAAAAGAAGGGAAAGCCCAGGCCTGTCCGTGGGTGAATCAGCAGACAGCACATACCTACAGAATTATGGATTCATGTACATTTGAAGCTGGTTTTATGGGCAGATTCTGAGGAGGGTTGGAGCAGAATTGGACTGGTCCATGGGAACATTTAAGGCAACAGAGGACATTCTTGGTAGCTCTGAGAACAGCTGTTTAAAAGGGGGGGCCTCCCAGTCTTTGCCCATGGCAGCCCCCTGGGGACGCTGCCATCCTCTCCTTCCCAAGTAGAGCAGGGTGGTGAGAAGATCACAGGATGTTGTGAACATTAAACAACACTGTCCATGCATGATGTATCCAAGACATAGCTTTCCATAATGGGAGCAGCTATTGATGTTCTGTGAATCACCTCAAAGGCAAAGAAAAGCCCCTTCTAGAGGCTTCCGGTTGCACTCAGGTCCCACGTGTAAAGACAAAAATGAACTCCTCTTGTTCCATTGCTGCCCCAACCTTTGTACAAGGGCCAATGCCTTCTGCTGACACCCATGCCAAAGAGGAAGCCCTAGGACCTGTACGGAATGTAGCACCAGTGCTGGGAGGCAATGTCCACACTGATTCAGAGTACCCAGCTGAGTCATTTAGACCCGGGTTGGAATCCTGGCTCTGCCATTTACCAGTCGTGCCACCTTAGACAATTTACTTCAGCTCGCTAAACCTCAGATCCTTCTTCTCTAAAAGGTACACACATTTGTTGAACAAATAGCTATTAAGTAAATGGGAATAAGACTGCTTTGAGATAATGAGTAAGCCAATTGGTGACATAGTAGGTGCAAAGGCTAATTTTATGTGCCAACTTGACTGGGTTGCAGGGTGCCCAGATATTTGGTCAAATATTACTCTGGGTGAGTATGTGGGGATGTTTTAGATGAAGTTTATGTTTGAAAAAGTAGTCTGAGTAAAGCATATTGCCCTTCCTAATGTGAGTGGCTTGTATCCAATCAGTTGAAGACCTGAAAAAAAAAACCAAAAGACTGCCCTTCCTGCAAGTAAAAAGGAGTTTCCTACTGCCTAACTACTTTGAGCTGGAACATTACTTTTTCCTGCCTTCAGGCTTGAATGGAAACATTTGCTCTTTCGTGGTCTCAGGCCTGTTGCCTATAGATCTTGGGACTTGTTAACCTCCATAATCATGTGAACCAATTCCATATATAAAAATATATTTGCACACACATACATATTATATACATAATATATGTGTTATTAATATGATATTAAGTATGTATGTATTCATGACATTAAATAATATTTTAAATAATTAAATATATGTGTGTATGTGTATATGTATACTATCAATTCAGTTTCTCTGAAGAATACTAACACAATAGGTAATTTTTAAAAAGAAAGATTGTTTCGATGATTGTATTAGCCAATAATGAACTAAATAGCACTATTCATGTACTATTTTGAAGGTAACTTTGTTCTTCCAAAACCATCATTTATAACAATGTGTGTGTGTGAAGTGTGAATTGTGATATCATCACCTTAAACTCTGAGAAAGACTTCTTATATTTATATTAATAATTACTTTACACTCATATCACTCTCTAAAATTTAAGTATATTATTTGTACCATGATTTTGTCATTTCTTAGCTGTGATGAAATCATTGAAATGCAAACCTGTCTGCTAAAAGGAGTGAAGAAAGCATTCAACGGTTGCCTCCCTCTGCAACTTGTAGTAGTGGTAAAGGGTTCCCACAAGCATGGGCCCCGGAGAAAGTCATCACTATGGGATTCTAGGCACAAGGGAGGAGGACTCTGAGCACCTCAAGAAGTCAATAAAGGAAGAACTCTCCACAAAAGGCCTGGGAGAGTGAAGACCATGGGAGGAGGAGGAAGAGGCCTCCCACTTGAGCAAGCGAGGCATCTGTTTACCGACAGGGGAAGTGGACAGTAGTGGCAGAGGGACAAGAGAGAAAGTGTATCTTGACAGGTCAGTCTGGGGATGTGCTACTTTCCAACAACATGAGTATGCCTTAACATGACTCGTGAGGAAAGAAAAGATGTGATCAGAAGAAGCTGTGTGTTCAATCCTTTAAAGCTCTAGGTAGCAATAAGGACATAGATCTCCAGGTGGTTTATGACTCTTCTTGTGCAGGCCATGACTTTGAAAGTGAAAGTAAGATGTAGGAAGTGACCCATTGGCTTGGGATGGTGTCAAAGGACACACCTAGCTTTCTGGTGATGACTTCGGCTGCTAGACAATAAGCTCCCAGAAAGGAACACCACAAAGCCTATGAAGGCTATGAAACAATCTGGCTGGCAGAAGAGTCATCTCCTAATGAAGGCTTTCGACTGAAATCTGAGTTGGAGAGGAAGAAAAGGCTCATTACAATTTACACTATGAAGGGTGATAAAAGATAAAATGCCCAACATTTCTCAGAAAAAGAAAATAGCAGGAAGACTATCAGCAACAGTATTTATAGGCACAGTTGTTTATTTACCAAGGTTTATTAAATACCTAGTTGCCCTGGAGACTATAACGAATGAGTGAGATCCAAGACCCCTGTCAAGTGGAAGTGTCTTCTGAAAAGCAAGTGTCTGAGAAGCTCTTGACTGACCTTGCTGAAAGTTACATCTCTAAGAATGAAGAAAAATCCTTGTTACTCTGAGCTTAATTATGACTCACAAAGAACTAGTTGCTGATTGGCAGTGGGGCTATGACATGTTTTAGTATATAATACCCTAGGTGTGGTTGGCTAAGTACAGGTTTTTGGAAAGTGTATTTCACAAATCGAGAGAAAAAAATGGATTGATTTCTTGCTCAAGGAATACTGGCTCTGACAAATCAAATTGACACCACAATGGCAGATAATTCCAGGGAGGAAGGGTATGTACTCACTTCGTTCAGCTGCCAAAGAAGTTCTCTTACTTCTGATTTGAAGAGATAGGTGTGGAAAAGGCAGAAGGAAAATGCAGCCCAGGGCGAGACAGGCAAATGGTATAAAGCAGGCATGCCCAACACACAGGCCCATGGGCCGCATGTGGCCCAGGACAGCTCGTAATGTAGCCCCACAAAATCTTTTAACATCATGTGGCTTTTTTTGCATTTATTTTCTTCGTGACCCCATGCATAGCTCCAATTTTTTAAGTGAGAACTTATTTATAACATTGCTTTTTGGCAGTACATACATTTGTGAGCAGCTGTTTTTACTTATGAAGCACACAAAGAGTAAAATTTGAACGTTTCTGACCAGCACCTTGAGAACTCACTAAGAATTGCAACCCCTTCCATTGAACCAGTCATTGCATTTTTAAAAAGAAGTCTTATCATGTACATACCCTAACTGTTTTATAATTATAACAGTTATATAATTTATGTGCAGCCCAAGACAATTTCTCTTTACTTCATGCTGCCCATGGAAACCAAAAGGTTGAACACTTCTGGTTTAAAGCAGTAAGTACATCAAGAGCTGAGGGTTGTGTAAAAGGATATGGAAAAGCAAGGGCAGTTTTTAAACCATGTTTGACTTAAATGTTCATCAGTGGTGGGAACAAATGGAGGTATAGCCATCATAAAGAAAAATGCAAGCCGGGCTTGGTGGCTCAACCTGTAATCCCAGCACTTTGGGAGGCTGAGGTGAGTGAATTGCCTGAGCCTGCGGGTTCGAGACCCGCATGGGCAACTTGGCGAGACCTTATCTCTACAATAAATCAAAAAATTAGCCAGGCGTGGTAGCGCGCGCCTGTAGTTCCAGCTACTTGGAAGGCTGAGGTGGAAGGATTGCTGGAGCCCAGCAGGTCGAGGTTGCAGTGGCCGGGAGCAGCCACCGCACTCCAGTCTGGGTGACAGAGTGAGACTCCAACTCAAAAAAAAAAAAAAAAGAAAAGAAAAAGAAAAGAAAAGCAAGACATAGAAGAGTAGAAGAGTTTGGATAGTAATCATATGTAAAAAGAAAGTGGGTCTATATCTATACATAATATCTGTATATAAGCATATATACAATGCCTAGCCAAGGAGTTTAGTCCTCATTTTGTAAGCGATGCAATGAGAAAATCTTGAACTGTTTTTAAACTGGGGAGTGACAGTCTTTAATCTATATTTTATGGAGATGTGATGAGCAGAGTGCAGAGGAGTGAGATTGGGGACATAAGTGATCTTAGGGGAAGTTGATGGAGGTCCAGAACAAGGTGGCAGAAGGCAGAACTGGCTGGAGGGAGTGGTTTGGAAGAGATGTGGAGATATAACCCCCTGGGCTCGATGATAGTGGGAGAGAGAGAGACAGACGCAGGAATCAGAGAGGATTCAAGATTCTTGCCAGAGTAAGTGGGAATTTGGTGAGGTCATTGACTGAGATGGGAATCACAAAAGAGGAGCAGATTTGAGAAAGATAATGTATTCGACTTGGAACATGTTGACTTTAGGGTATAGGCACAGGAAGTCTGTGTGCATAATTAAAATCAGACACAGCCATGGTTAGAGCATGCAAGGCCTTTCATAGAAACCACCTGTTAGACTTCGTTTCATCCTTCCTGGGGCCTTATATTTCCATGACTCCTGTTTTCCATATCCCCACGAAGCGATGCGAATTGTTTGCTTTGCACGCCAAGAGTGGGTTGTAAAACAAAAGGGAGAAAGGACAGAAGGTCAGTGAGTGGGAGAAGACTGGTTGTGTCAGAGCCAAACTTTTCACTAGGAAATTGTTTTTCTCCCTAAGTTTGTGTCAATCACTCACATTCTGTTTCTCTTCCTTCAAGATTCCTCCCAAGTCCCAGTGCTGTCCTGACAAGCACCCTTCACACTGTAGACAACTTGGCCTCCTCTTTGCTCTGAGGCCCTGGGGCACTTTGAAGTCCGCATGTGCACATTTTTCACATAGTTATGTAGTTCCTTCTTTGCTTTTGAACTCTTTGCAGGTGTACATCTTGTCTCCCTAACTGAATTCTTAACTTTTAAAGAGCCCAATTTCTGCCAACATTTCTGTTTGCTATTATCACAGTGCCGGTACAGTTCCCAGGTGCATATTATGTTTTTAAAACATGCAAATTAGATTGAAACTGACTCTGAATTCATTTGGGGTAGGCAGGAGAGGGAACAATAAGTACATTAAAAAAAACATGGTACAACAGGAGATAAGAGTTTGATTAGGGCCAGGCTTGGTGGCTCAGTTTGTAATCCCAGCTGAGACTAGTGGATTGCCTGGGCCCGTGGGTTCGAGACCAGCCCAGGCAACTTGGTGAGACTTCGTCTCTATGATAGATAGATAGATAGATAGACAGATAGATAGATAAACCGGGTGTGTTAGCGTGCACCTGTAGTTGCAGCTACTTGGAAGGCTGAGGTGGAAGGATTGCTGGAGCCCAGCAGGTCGATGCTGTGGTGGCTGTGAGTGTGCCACTGTACTCCAACCTGGGCAACGGAGTGAGACTCCAACTCAAAAAGAAATAAAAAATACAAAAAAAGAAAAAAAAAGAATTTGATTATGTAAGACAGTATCAGTTCCTAGCACGCAAAGGAACATACCCTAACATAAGAAGAAGGCTCTCCCTCTCCTTTAATAATAATGACTTTGAATTCCAAATACGCTTGAAAGTAGGAAAATGCTAGTGTTCTAACCACCAAGTAAGTTGTCTTCTCAACTGGCTAAAAAGCCTGTTTTCCTGGGACAACTTTTTGTGCATCAACAATATCAGTGAAATAAAAAATTGAGCTTGTCATTTATATTGAGTTATACTCTGTAGGACCAAACAGCCTTCAGATGGCACGAATGAAGATAAATTTTTCACTTTCCATTGATTAGATTTCCATCTGTGTGGACATCACGATGTTTGGGCAACTTAAAAGAAGGATGTATGACTCAACTCATGACAGTTTCCCCAGGCAGCAGAGATTGGACAAGCCCAAGTTTTACTGTGTCCAGATGATGTGCTTGTTGGGATGGAGGAAGATGCAAGGGGATGGGGGAGAGAGGAGGCGACAGGAAGCTGGTTTTGTGTTGTGAGTCGACAAGTCCCAAAGATTTCCCAGGCTGCCCTGCCCCCAGTGCCTGGCACTCTAACTTCCACATCATTATTTAATATGAACTCCCCTCCAGCCCAGAATGCCCTTTGACCTGTACAGAGCACTGGAATAATGGAACCCACAACTCATAACTTTCAGTAGGGGCACAATTAGGAGTAGGAGGATGGGTGGCTCAAAAGTAGATAAGATGATGGATGCTCCAAAAGCCCAGATTTGATCATGGCACAATCTGTGCGTGTAACAAAGTTGCATTTGTATCCCATAAATTTATACAAGTGAATACAAAAAAAGTGGATCAGGTTCTACTGTCTGGTGCAGCATGGGAGGTCAGCAAAGACGAGAGGCAAAGACACTACAGTGTTTGCTTCACAGTTCTGCCGAGGACTCGACTCCCCCATGCATTTTAGAGCTTACCTTTTCCCTTCTGAAGGTTCCCATGGAGCACCAGGGTAAACAGCAGGAGAGCTCCTTCTGGGCCCTGGTGGCACCAGCGCCTGTTGGCTCTGGGTCACATTCCTTTCCAGACTTCACAGGCCTCAGGTTACAAAGGCCCTGTTGCACAATTCTTAGGAGAGTGGGAATGGGGGCTGGGCTGGGATGAAGGGCAGTGTTCTGCGTGTGTCAGAGATCCAGCATGGCCAGATGCCAAGACACCTCTTCAGGAGGCAGCGAAAGGAGACCCTAATATCTCAGACTCTCCAGAGAGGTAGTTTTCCTTTGCTTCTTTTTTTTTTTTTTTTTCCTCCCAAGCCTCTTAAATAAGACTTGTCAAGGTTGCATCTTCTTGGGTAATTTGAGGGAAAACATTTCAAAAGTTTACTTGGCATACCTGTCTTTCAGCTTGCTGGAGAGCTTTGAGACTTCAAAACCACAATGAAGAATTCTGAAACTAAAACTCCTTTTATCCCTCAGTTTTTCACAATTAACTTTCTCCTGCAGTTACGTGCTGTGGTACATGTAAAATTACTCAATATATTGCACAACTTTAAAAATTAATATGAAAGCTGAAAGATATTACCACAGTGCTACTTAAACCCTATGCCATGATGGAATGTTCTTTCTTGTTGGTAATCATTTCATTATTCTCTTTTATTAAAGACGATCTGCACAGAAAACTGAAAACATATGGAAGATTCTTATAGGAAGTACACATTTTACTTGGCTAAAAAAAAAACAAAAAACTAAAGGCCTAGAAAATATTCGTTAGATATTTCTAAGGCCAATGATGGGGATGATGACTATGAAAATTAAGCCTATATTTATATTAAACAATTCTTCATTTCATTTCAGAATTTGGATCCTTGGTCTTGTATTAATACTTTTGCAATGAATTCACTTGAAAAAAACTCTGAACACCTATGTCCAGGAAGTGCCTGGGCTCAAATTTTCAGATTAATTCAGTATATAAGACTCATATAGCTCTATGTAAAACAAGCCTCAAACGAACTAAGGAGATTTCTTAAACTATATGATAATTCCAAATACAATATTAATTCATGGGATAAGTCAGAGACGGCTCATATAGGAGATAGGTCATAAGGGTAGGTCAATTACGGTTACCACAGTTGGGTGTAACACTCCCATACTTGACAGATAAGTGCTTACATATGTACATTCAAGGGTGTATACACATATACACACACTCATAAAGAAAGTATGATCTACCTAAACTAGAAAAGGCAAGGCCACACAGACCATGTCTTTATTATAAAATGAAAATCTGGTGAATTGAATAAATGCTTTTTTTTGAATCAGGGTCTCACTCTGTCACCCAGGCTGGAGTGGCTAGAGTGCAGTGGCATGGTCATAGCTCATCACAACCTCAAACTCCTGGGCTCAGATAGTCCTTCCACCTGAGCTTGAGTAGTTGGGACCACAGGTGCATGCCACAAAGCCCAGATAATTTTATCAGTTTTGGGGAGGGAGATCAAGAAAAGGTCTCACTATGTTACCCAAGCTGGTCTCGAGCTCTTGGGCTCAAGCAATCCTCTGGCCTCAGCCTTCCAAAGTGCTAGGTTTACAGGCATGAGCCACCAAGCCTAGACTAAATAGTTTTAATGGGTTACTTCTCATCAGCCCTCAATTCACAGTAGCCTGTCAATTTCCCTGGGTTTATTTTCATTGTTATCTCAGACTTTGCTCAGGTAGGGTTTGGAGCATCTTTTCTTGACCTTCACCAAAGGTTATCTTATTTGGAGGAACAGAGGCTAGAATACTTGCATTTACCAATAATCCTAACAGGGTGATAAAACGAGATTTCCTTTTTTCAGAATATTCTAACTTAGAAATGTAAAAAGTTAGCTCAAATATAAACCAGTAAAGTCATTCCATCTGGGGGAGAGTGTATCAGAGAGTCTACCAGGCTGAGAGTGGGAAGACAAACTTCACTTCCCAGCACTAACTAGTTTGATGTCCTTAACTGAGATACTTAACACTCTTTGCTGCTTTCTTCCGGAAATGAAGCTGTTGGAATGAATGATCTCTTAGTTCCCCTCCAACTCTAAAATTCTGCATATGTGACCGACCGTGGTGTTCTATGACCAACCCAAAGGTCAGAGAGCATTACAGTCAGTAAATACAAATGAAAATAAGTTAGGACATTCTGTCTTGTGAATATCATTTTAGGTTAAGGCTAAATTTAGTTTTCAATGACTATCAAATGAATGAAATCTAAAAACTGGACCAATGAGATTTTAATTTTCAAGGTCTTTAGAAGTGGGATCCTAATCCAATTGTGAAAACCACAGTGATTTCTCTAGATGAAAGTTGAATGTGTGCTATAAAGTTAATGTGCAAATGTGTTTTGCTTTTATCAGGATAGCTCAGTTTCACATGATTTGGGCTGTTACTACTTTCACAGAGCATGAGAATGTGACATATTTATTTGTGATGTGCTGGAGGACAACAAGCATTACAATTATGTCCTGTGGATAGAGATTTCGTCTCGTCTCCTCTTGTCTGCTGCTGTTGGGGTCCCCTGTGGGTAGCTGACCTACCTGTCAGAACACGGACTGCTGCTTCCACTGAGGGAATGCCTGATCTTGCAGGCAAATCTCAGCGTGCCCGCCTGAGCAGTACTATGGTCTGACACTAGGGTCACAGCATGCTAAGACCCAAGGGAGTCCAAATAGAGATGAGTCAGGGCCTGGCACCCACCCCGAGCTCCTCCCCACTGGTAAACAGAACAGCTCTCTTGCCGTCATTTGGAGCCTCTGAGGGCCCCAAGACTCCAGGAAGAAACAAATACTGTAGGAGCCAAAACCGCAAGGCAAGGTAAAGAAAACAGAATTGTCCGCATCCCCAGCGAAGATTTCACTGGCAGGAATTCCTTGGAGGGGAGGGCTGGAGATGGTTCCAGCTGAACTGTTTTTACTTACTTCTCAACCATAAGGCCCTTCTCTTTCACTGTTTATAGGGGGTGGCCTCTTGCCTTTCAAACTCTGAAATGCCAAATCTCAGCTTTAGAGTTAAGCTCGGTTGCTAGCCCACAATACATTTTTTGTGCCCGTTTTATCACTTTTGTTTGTGTTTGTCTGTACTAGTGTCTATTAAAATACTTCTTTCAGTTAACATATTTTTGTTGATTCTTTCCTGTTATTCTGGGGAGAAGCTCTTCAAAGGAAAAATGTCTAGGGAGAGGGATATCACCGGGCAATAATTGTGGACTAGAGCCTTTATATAAATGTGGATGTGTCCTTCTGGCCCGGCTTCATGACAAACAGCCTGGCTGTTGGTAAGATGTGCCCAGATCTGCTTCTGCTCATGTGGAACTTCACATACTCTAACGTGGCTGGGGTGTAGTGTAGTCTCTGTGCTTATGCTTTTCTTCCTAAGCCCAGAGACACCTCACCTCGAGGTCCTCTCCTTCTTTTCCTTTCGATGACAGCAAGTCCTGTCACGTACCTGAACCAGAGGCATGGCTGCCCGATCCCGTCTAGCTCCTTCAGGTAGCGTCCCACCTCTTCTAGATCAATAATCGAACCTCCTGCTACTACTCCTTCTTGGGAGTCAAGGTCAAGTCTGGGCTGGATATTGTGATGTCACAGAGTAGAATCCTTGCTGAGCCCCTCCTGGACAGCACTTTCTCTCCTGCCCACAACAGGATGTTGGGAAGGACATCCCCTGAATTTCTATTTACTCTGCCACTCAAAACCTTGGTAGGGATCTCAAGGAAGAATTCCCTGGCAGGTTATAAACTAACCCACAGAAATTATGGGATATCACTGGGAGAGAGACCTACAATTCTTTCTAGTGTTCAGATTCTGACCTAATTCCCCTATTTACAGATGAGGCCCTAACTGGTGAAGTAGCAGAGCTAACACTAGGTCTCAGGTACCCACAATGTTAGCCCCCAACCCTTCTGACCACATTGTACTCACACCCTGCTCTCTGGATTTTGCCTATATCATGGTTTTCTTTATTTTCTTCTTCTTTTTTTTTTTTTTTGAGACTGAGTCTTGCTCTGTCACCCAGGCTGCAGTGCAGTGGCATGATCACAACTCACTAGAGCCTCAATCTGTTGGGTTCAGGAGATTCCTCTGCCTTGGCCTCCTGAGTACCTGAGACTATGGGAGTGTACTACCATGCCCAGTTAATTTCTGGCTTTTTATAGAGATGAGGTCTTACAATGTTGCCTAGGCTGGTCTTGAACTTCTGGGCTCAAGTAGTCCTTCCGACTCAGTCTCCCAAAGTTCTGGGATTATAGGCATGAACACCAGGCTCAACATCACAGTTTTCTGGTAGGCCACTCATTGGATGATTCTTACTTGCATTCAACCACGACAACAGACTATTTGATAACAAACTTTATGGGAAGAGAACAGAGTCTCAGTGAAGAGCATTCATTTTTCCGACAACCTATATAAGTACCAGGAGTAGCTGGCTCTGGTCCTAACCTGGACTCAAAAGTCCTGAGACACAAGACCAGTTCTAGATTAACAAGTAATGTGACTTCTGAGTAATCAACATTTTCACTGAGATTTGACAATAAGCAACAATACTCAAATTAAAAAGTCAAGAATTAGTGTGGCCATATCATATTCTGGTGGTGTTGAGAAGGCAGCAGGGAGGAACAATCTGTAAGAAATAGATTGTCATCAGGCGCTGTGGTCCTCACCTGTAATCCTAGCATTTTGGGAGGCCAAGGCGGGAGGATTGCTTGAGTCCAGGAGTGCAAGATCAGCTTGGGTAACATAAAAAGACATCATCTCTATTTTTAAAAAATGAAAGAAAGAAGAAAAGAAAGAAAGAAATCAATCGTCACTGGAATTTAGTTGTTTTTTCTTTCATGCCCTTCCCTTTTCTAGACACTAACTCCAGACACTAAAAAATTATTTGCATTGCATTTTCTAGACACGAAAAAATTATATGCATTACATGAGAAGACTTGTATCAGTGACAACAGAGACGTCGTGCTTCCAGAATCTCTCAAGAGGAGAACATATATTGTATTTTTATAATACCAGAAACTAACATTTTATATCATGTTTCAGTATTTACAAGCCATTTTCACATATATCACTTCATTTAATCTTTACAACTTGGTGAGGTAAACAGAGTATTATTTTTAGTATAATTTTTTTATATAAGAAAATTACAGCTTAGAAAGGATGTGAGTTGCACAAGATCACAAAGTTAATTAAGTGGAGAGGCTAGTATTAACTACAGATCTAGCCAGATCTTCCAACCAAGGCTTTCCCCACTACAGGGCATTCCCAGTGGGAGAGGAATTGTTATTGGTCACAGAACATACTTGATGTTAACTGCATTAAGTTATTCTTTGAGTAATGTAGAAGAAATTATTCCCATGGGTCATAAATACCGCTTTACTAACTTCCTAAATGTCTTCATAAAAACTTAGAGAAATGCTAAGTGAACACTAATTTCAAACTTTAAAATAATATAATTATTGCCCTTCTACTCAACAATTCCACATCTATGAATTGTCCTAAGGGAACCATCATGGATATGAATAATATTTAGCAACAAGAGGCTTTTTTGAAGCGTTGTTAAGAATTGAAAACAAATAAAAAGTTCAACATTAGAAAACTAAGTTACATTAGGCTGAACTCATGAAAATAATGCCATAGGTCACAGTTTCCTAAACTTTGGTCACTCTTGTGGCATCTTCAGAATATTGCCACCTCCAGGAGGGTTGCTTGAGACCAGGAGTTCAAGACCAACCTGGGCAATATAGTGAGACTCTGCCTGTACAAAAAAATTAAAAGTTAGCTAGACATGGTGGCACATACCTGTAGTTACTTGGGAGGCTGAATAGGGAGGATTGCTTGAACCCAAGAGTTTGAAGGTGCAGTGAGCTATGATGGTACTTCAGCCTGGGTGACAGACCTGGTATCTATATATCTATATATTTTGTTGTTGTTACTGCTCTTGTTTTTTGTTTTTGGTTTTTTTTTTTAGTTGGTCTCACTCTGTCACCCCGTCTGGAGTGTAGTGGCATGCTCATGGCCATAGCAGTCTCAACCAGCTGAGCTCAGGTCACCCTTCCACCTCAGCCTTCCAAGTAGCTGGAACTACAGATGCGTGTTACCACATGGCTAATTTTTTTTATTTATTGTAGAGATGAGGTCTTGCCAAGTTGCCCAGGCTGGTCTCAAACCCTGGGCTCAGGCAATCCTCTTGCCTTTGCCTCTCAAAGTGCTAGGATTACATGTGTGAGCCACCACACCTGGCCCATGTGCAATAATGTTTGCTTAATATTTTTCTTTAAATTAACTCAAACATTTTATTGAAATAAAAGTATTTAAAGGTAGATTTTTATCATTACACAAGTGGAAAAAAATATTAATTGCCTCAAGTGTCAGATGATGACAAAAAGCAAATAAAATGAAAAAAATGTTATTACTTTGGTCCCAATACCTAGTAGAAAACATAACCAATTTAATAAAATCACAATTAATACCCTTTATTTCCATCACAAACTTCACCTTTCTACATTAAATATCTCTTTTTTTCCACCTCTGGTTTATAACAGGTTCAATGGGGAAAAGAAACGCGGTGTGTATCTGATTTCATATCACAGTTAGGTATATTTACACATAAGTTGCATACTTGTAATTCCCCAAACTGGCTTCAACTGTCACCTTGCTTAGAACAGTCTATTCCCATGGCAAGATCACTTTTCCCAAAGTGATCTTCCTCCAGTTATCATCTAAAGGGGGAAAAAAAATAGATCCTCACTTGTGTTTCATCTTGGCTAAGTATGTACTCAGTGCTGTACGTTCTGTGGAGGTACAGATTATGCTGTGTCCCTTGAGCACATGTCCCTAATAAATCATGTACCACCTACAGCAGAGGTGGGCAAAGCCTGCCTCCTGGAACACACAGAGGTTCCGGGTCTCTGCAGCCATGGGATGAGGGAAACCTGCACAGCTTTCCTCAAGCAGGCATTCTTCAAACTAAATGGCAGTTATAGATATTTGTAAGTCAGAGTTCAAAGGTTTATGCTCAGTTATAGAGGAGAATTTTGTGAGGAAACTGCTAATTTTGTCAATCTTTAAATTCCACATAAGTCAGAATTATATCAAATTGTGATCTACAGACCACCTACACCAGAATCACCTACATTACTAAATAGATATATACATATTTATGAGGGGGATCCCCTCCCAAAAAACATGGAATTGTTTTTTTGGAAGGCAGAACCCTTGTAGTAGGCTTCTCCCACTAGGCAAGTATTCTAGGACCCCATCAGCATTAGTGTACTAGCTAGCATTGTGAGAGGCTGTGTTTGGCTTCAGTGAATTTTTTTTTTTTTGAGATTCTTTCAACGCAATTACCCATTTCATGATGGGTGATTTATGAGTACACTTGCCCACACCAAGCTAAGTGTTCAGCAGTTTTTGACCAAAAGCAGCGTGATCTCCATGTTCTATCCTCCCTATTCACCCCATCTCACTCCAAGCAACTTTTTTTTGTTTCTCCAGAAACAAAAACCTTCAAATGGAAATGTTTTGCTGATGTGGGACAGGTGAAACAAAAAACTGGCAGAAGCACTAGAAGGCATTAAAATGGACAAGTCGAAAAAACTTTTGAGCAATAGAAAAAGCATCTCAATAGGTGTATTGCCTCACAGAAAGTACTTTGACAGTGCCTTAAGTTTAAACATGTAAGAATGAATACACTTAGTATGATGGTCTCCAACTCCATTCAGTTGGCTGCAAAGTCCATGATTTTTGTTCTTCTTTATGACTGTGTAATACTCCACTGTGTATATGTACCACATTTTCTTTATCCAGTTCACTTTTGAGGGGTAACAGGGTTGATTCCACACTTTTGCTATTGTGAGCAGTGCAGCAGTAAACATGTGTATGCAGTTGTCTTTTTTGTAGAGAGATTTATGTTCCTCCAGCTATATTCCCAAGAGAGTGTTGCTGATCATATGGAAGACCAAATTTCAGTTTTTTTAGGAATCATCACACTGTTTTCCATAGAGGTTGAATTAGTTTGCACTCCCACCATTATAGTAGAAGTGTGACCTTTTCTTCATGCTTGCATCAGCATCTGTTGTTTTCTGACTTATTAATAATAGCTATCCTTACTGGTGGTGTCTCATTGTAGTTTTGATTTGCATTTCTCTGATGATTAATGAGGCTGAGAATTTTTTCCTGTGTCTGTTGGCTGCTTGTATGTCATCTTTTGAGAAGTGTCTGTTCATGTCCTTTGCCCACTTTTTTTTTTTTAAGTGAGAAAGGATTTATTGAGGATAGAAAAGCTCCCACAGTGGGAGAGGACCTGAAGGGGTTGGCCATCTGGAACTGAAAACCTGGTGCTTATATAACCCTAAGTCCAAGCCAATTGGCTAGCACTAGCTGTGAGCTGTAGCTGTTCTGATTGGTCAGTATTAAGGACCAATTGGCAGGAGGTAGAAGTCTAATGGTGAGCTGATTGGTTGTTTTTCGATCCCAGCAGTGAGTACCTAAGTTCTAGCTTGAGAGGCTCACAAGGAGCTTGTTTACCAATGCTGAGCCAGAGGCCTGCTGGGAGTTCACTACGTTGTTATCAGAGGACTGCCTAGCCTTTCTCTAGCTATCTCCTGTCTCATTCTCCCCTCTGGAGTAGAACCCTTAACTGCATTAGGGAGGACCAAGACTGATCTGGCTATTTCCTGCTGATCATGGGTGTTAGGTAGGGACAGCAGCTAGGGATCCTCCAGAGGGCGATCTAAAGGTCCTCTGTAGAAAGAAGCTTCCATACAATGTTCCATCTGCATCACCATTTGGAGTTTGATGGCCTCTAGGTGAGAAGAAACAAACTTTACAAGGTTAACTATACATGGACCAAATACAAGCAATACAACAAAAGGAACTATTAAGGGAAAAACCCATGTACATATACTGCAAATCCCTAGAGAGGATAAAAAAGATTGTAACCAACTGGGTCCTGAAACTGCCTGTTCTTGTAGAGTCAACAATTTTATTATTGTTTTATAACCTGTAAAGTCTCTTCTACTTGAGAGGAAGTGGTAATATGGAAACAACAAGTTTCATTTAATAATGTGCATGTTTCTCCATATTTCACTGTGAGCATATCTAACATTTGAATAATGACCCTGTTTTCCATAGAGGTTGAACTCATTTGCACTCCCACCATTATAGTAGAAGTGTGACCTTTTCTTCATGCTTGCATCAGGATCTGTTGTTTTCTGACTTATTAATGATAGCTATCCTTACTGGTGGTGTCTCATTGTAGTTTTGATTTGCATTTCTCTGATGATTAATGAGGCTGAGAATATTTTCATGTGTCTGTTGGCTGCTTGTATGTCATCTTTTGAGAAGTATCTGTTCGTGTTCTTTGCCCATTTTTTTTTTTTTAAGTGAGAAAGGATTTATTGAGGACAGAAAAGCTCCCACACTAGGAGGGGACCCAAAAGGTTGCCCCTTGGCCAGTTTTTAATGGGATTGTTTGTTTTTTTTCCTTTCATTTGGTTTGAGTTCCTTGTAGATCCTGGATGTTAGGCCTTTGTCAGATGTATAATTTCTAAATATTTTTTCTCATTCTGTGTGTTGTCTCTTTACTCTCTTGATGGTTTCTTTTGCTGTAAAAAAGTGTTTCAGTTTGTTGAGGTCCCATTTGTCTGTCTTAGCTTTTATGGTATTTGCTTTTGGGGACTTGGTCAAGAATTTGTTGCCCACTCTGATATGCATAAGGGTGTTTCCTATGTTTTCTCCTAGGATTCTTATAGTTTGAGCTTTTATGTTTAGGTCTTTGATTCATTTTAACACAGAAACTAAGAAATGAATACCACATGTTCTCACTCTTAAATGGCCCCAGCACTAGTCACATTAGCACAAGAGAAGGATCGGATAGGCAGACTCAAGGTACTGCTAGGGGAGGGAGAGGGAAGGAGGAGGGTGAGGGGCACATGACAACACAAAGGGTACCTGGTCCACTACCAGGAAGAGTGAGGGCCAGTTACAAACCCAAACTTCACCTGCATGCAGCCTACTTATGTAGTTAACCCTCATTGATACCTCACATCTCAATAATTTTTTTTAAAAAAGAATAAACACAATTTTTTATCAATAAACTTCAGGGTTATTTTGGTCTCCGTGTGTGTGTGTGTGTGTGTGTGTGTGTGTGTGTGTGTATGTATATATAAAATCATATATGTATTTATGTATTGTGTATGTGTATTTGCAGATTTTCACACAGTTTTCTGGGTTTAATGCCTCAGGGGCTGGAATAAGGGGCCATGTTAAGTTCAGAGGCTAAGTAAGGGACCACATGAAACTCCCTCCAGGATGTACACAAATGCTTGAGAACAATGCTCTAGGTCACAAGTTCCCAAACTTTACAACAAAACATCTGAGTGCCTGGGGGGCTTATTAAAACACAAATTGCTGGCCCCATCCATCATGTTTGGGGTTCTGGAGGTCTGAAGAGAGGCCTAAGACAAAATCTTCAACAAGTTCCTAGGGTTGATAATGGAAACTACACTTTGAGAATTATTACACTTAGCCCAAGAAACTAGGGAAATTCTAAAGGCATTACCGAAGGCCTAGGAAATGCGAGTTTGGAATCTTGAGTCTTTACCTACTGAAGACAGAAAAAGAATTTGTATATGAAGAAGTTTTGTTATTTTGCTTCTTGGGGGATTTTTTTCCTACAAATACTTTGTATTTTCCCACTAAAATGCTTGCAGCCTACATTCATCCATCAGGAGTCTCCACAGTTAAAAAGAATCACTTTATCTTTATTTTGTACTTTTTAAAATGTGAGAAACTTAATGAATGAACACAGTTGATGTCTGACTTTTCAGATACCTGCATTAATTTTATCACTGACCCACTGAACACCAGTGTCAGCATGACAACAGTTACTAGCGCTCACTACAAAACAGGACATGAACAGACTGTGTGCTAGAGATTTTAATTAAGCCTTAGTGATGCTGAAGCTGGACTCTCCTTTAAAGGATGTTATGAGAATTCAACATAATCCTGAAAAACACATCTAAATCCAAGTCTTTCTCCAAACCAAACTACTTATGCTTAATAGAAATGGAAGCATGTCTGTAAAATCAGAAAGAATTTTCCATTGAATCAGAAAGATATTGCTAATGTTTATAACCATGGGATCTACCTCATGTACTCACAAAATCGTATTTTCTCAAAACAAAGGTAGTATTAGATACCCTAACAGAATTCATTTTTAAAGTAGTACTATGACATTATTAAAAGAAAATGTCAGCCAAGTTGCAATATAACATTTCTAGGCCAATAAGAGTAGTTTGAGCTGAATGCTTTAAAATTATTGGCTTTCAAAGGTTATACTAATAAGTGATATCAGATTTAAGCTCCATTAGCAGAGACACTTTATGCTATATTGGAAGTAAAGGAAAAGGGACATATATTGGTTTAGATCCTGTAAGGTGATCCCCAAAGGACCAGTGCCTGCCCTTGCTATGAGGCTCTTCTCTGAAGAATAGAAAGTTATATATAGGATCAAGAACCCAAACATTTCAGGAACTAAAAAAAAATTTTATATTTGGTTTTGTGATACATTTGTGTGATTCCATTCAGACATGACTGCCTGATATTTTAGAAAGGCTTTAAACCAAACATCAGACACACTGTGAAGACCTACATTCCCAAAGACTGGAGCTATTATTGGTCTAACTTTTCCACTAGGCTACCTTCTCAGAAAACTGTTCTACTTCATGCATGACAGAAATCTGCCTCTTATCCTCTTTCTTTACCCCAAATAGTCCCAATTGAAGAAACATGTAACACCATGCAGACCACTCCAGCTACAAATGGTCTTGGCTATTGTCTGAATGTTATCCAAAATTCATGTGTTGAAACTTAATCCCCACTGTGGTGGTATTCAGAGGTAGAGCATTTTAGGAAATGATTAAGTCACTCATGAGTAGATTGGTGCCTTATAAAAAGCCTAGAGAGAACTAGCTTAGGCCTTTTGCTCTTGTACTTTTTCGCCATGTGATGACATAGCATTCAATCTCCTCCAGAGAATGAAGCGATAAGGTGCCATCTTGGAAGCAGAGAACAGCCCTTACCATATACCAGCCTGTCCAGCATCTTGATCTTGGACCTCTCAGCTTCCAGAACTGCGAGAAATAAATTTCTATTATTTATAAATTATCTAGTCTGCAGTACTTTGTTATAGCAGAACAAATGGACCAAGACAGTCTCCAACCCCAGTTATGGCCTCAACACAAGGCAGTTTTCCCATTATCCATGGTACAGTCATTGTAAACCTTCTTCAATCTTTTGAAGCTTTTCTCTTACCTGTGTCCCTTTCATTCTTAGCAGTGAGGTTTATCTCCTCTACAAAGAACTCAGAAGTCATTAATTATTCCCTCTTCCAACTCGAAACCCACCCTACCTAACATATCCACATCTATGTCCGCTCTTAACTCCTTTCTTCAGCAGAGTGGGAAGAAGTTTCTCCTTCAGACCAGGGATAATACCTCCTTATGTTCCCTGAGCCCCATTTAATACTTCTATCTGGGGGAACTTGCTCCTTCAATTATCCCCTTTAGCTAATTTCTACCATGGTCTTTCTCTTTCTGTTGGCTCTCTCATCTCAGCTTAAAAACATCGTCAAGTATCTTCTATTTATAAAAACACAAAACATCCCTTAACTCTAGACTCCTCTCCTCAACACAGCTACTTTCAGTCCTCTCTTCTTATCCCAGCCAAGTTAATGGAAAAAGCAATCTACTTCATTTCCTTTCAAGCCACAATGCCAGTATCCAAGGCAAGACAAGGATACAAAAGTATTCAGTTTTGATAATCGTTTTATACTTAATCATTTCCCTTCAAGACATCACTACCAAACTCTCCCCAGAATTTCCTTTAAGCCACAGCTGGAAGACAGACTATCTGCATCCTTGCCTTGCCTCAAAGACTGTTTGTAGTATTTTAATGTGATTTTTCTCATTATCATGTTGTTGCCAAGATATCTGAGAATGGAGTGTGTCCTCAGGCTCACATGAACTCAGGTTCCTACTAGTTACCCACCAGCTGTGTTTCTGGCTCACCTTGGTGTTGGTATCCCAAAGAAGTAAGTATTTGGCAGCATACCCTTCCTCAGGAGATCTTGGTGTCATCTGGATGTTCCCCTCTGAATTCTTCTTCTGCTTCATAATCAGGTAGCAGTAAGAAATCTAAAGGAGGCCAGGTGCGGTGGCTCAAGCCTGAAATTTCAGCACTTCGAGAGGCCAAGGTGAGAGGATTGCCTAAACTCGGGGGTTTGAGACCAGCCTGGGTAACTTGGTGAGATGTGGTCTCTACAATAAATTTTTTAAAAAATTAGCCTGGCTTGGTGGCACATGCCTGTAGTTCCAGCTATTTGGAAGGCTGAGGCTGAAGGATCACCTGAGTCCAGCAGGTTGAGGCTACGGTGGTCATGAGTGTGCCACTACCCTCCAACCTGGGTGACAAAGTGAGACTCCAACTTAAAAAAAAATAGAAAGAAAGAAATCTAAAGGAATCTACCTCTATAGAGACTTGATCTTTTCTCTGAGCAGTTTGAGATGGAGTCCAGCCAAGTTTATTTTCATAACTACTCCTTGACTCTAAGATTGAGTTAGTTGGGAGACATCTAAGGGCTAATAACAGTTTTTTAGGAAAAGAAAAGAAAAGAAAAGAGAATAAGAAAAGACTACCACGTAGATTAAGACATCAATTGAACACCTGTTCCAATTTAAAAGACATAAACATAGAAATAGGATTTGCTTTTAGATTTAAAAAAATACTGTATAAAATATAATGGGCAGAGCCTGCCATCCCTGCACAACCCTGACTGGGTGGCCTGCTCACCTGAGGCACTGCCGTCTGGCCACGGGTGGGGACCTTTGCCCGTGCCTGCTGAGCCTCCAGCAGGGCAGCCAAATACCTGCAGGAGCCGAGTTGGAGCTGGTGCTGCACAGTGGCTGCACCTTGAGGAGCTGTAGCGCCACATGGCGAGCTGAGCCGCCAGGATGTTGCCAGCTAGAGCCCACTGCCCGGACTGGTGTGGACCCCGGCTCATCCCCACTTGGTGCCTTCTTGGAGCTTGCAGCCGCTGCAATAGACTACTGTCCTGAGACCATTTGAAACAGTCAATTTGGGAAGAGAACTAAACAGAAACTCCACACATATCTTTGTACCTGTGATAAAAGAACAGAGAGATCCAGGTTTGTTGTATCTATTGGTTTGAGTGTTAAACTGATCACTATACACTATGTGCATCAAAACATCACTTTGTGCCCCATGAATATCTACAATTACTTGTCATTTAAAAGCTAAAATCTTGGGAGACGGGAACAAGATGGCGACAGCATAGGTGAACTTGTGAGATTCTCCGAACGTGAGTTCCCAAAAAGACTCTTACTTCTCTTCCCCCATCCCCCAGCCCACCATCAGCTGCGCTGGTGCGAGGCCTGGGGACTTTTGGTCCCAAACAGGGCCAGATATTGTGGCCGCCTGCTGCTGCTGTTCCACTGTGTGCGTGGGAGTCTCGGGTCCCAACTCCCTCCCAGCTCCCTCCCTGGTTACATCATCTCCAGCCTGGCACCTGGCACCAAGCTGCTGGTCACTCAGGGAGGCTCTGGGCGCCTGCCCCTCAGAGACACTGGTCCCATTTCTGGCTGAAGTACCCTGTGGGGGGCCCAGGGCCACTCTCACTGCTCACCACCTGCCCTTTGGAGCTTTGGAGCTCTGGAACTCTGGGCCCACCCTGGCTGAGGCACTCAGCGTGAGACCCCAAGCAGGGGGACCCAGACAAGCATAGAAAAATAGATCTGCATAAACTGCCTTGCCATTCTCCAGGCAGACACATCCATTGCCCCGCCCACCTATCAACAAACTTTACCTCAGTTCCTAAGGCAACGGCGCAAAACAGGAGACAAAGCCCCACCCCTATGCTGCAATGAAAAACAAAGGGGAGAGGCCAGAATCGGAGATGAGAGAAGTGACTTTAGTCTGATCACTTATTTTGACTTATGATTTTATCATTGTAACTGTTGGTTTTGATCACGTTTGTTGTTTGCCTTCTGACTTACACTGTTTCTTGATTTTATTGGCCTGTCTCTGTGTAGCTATCAGTACTCTTTAGGGAATCTTTCTTACGTGTCTTTCTTCACTTCTTTCCGGCCTTGTATCTCTTTCTTACCTGATAGTTGGTATGTATGTCTGTTTTCCCTCTCGCTCTTCTCTCTTTCTAACTCCCTATTGACCCCCCCTTCCTCCATTATTTTCCTCTTTTACACCCCCCTTTTTAATCTAGGGACCAAGACTACATACTGCTGAATGGACAGATAGTAAGGCAGAGGGAAATAGGTTCCAGTGTGCTCATATTCCTGTTCGTGGATGCTAGAACCAGCATATACATTCTGAACCACAGCTTCCCTCTCAATTAACCTCAAAACTGCAAAAAGTACAGATTGCAGCCTATGCTCCAACCTGAAAAGTGATCAAAGCCAGAAAACCCTCATAAGGAAGAACAGGATATTGCAGAAGATAAATAAAAGCAACCCCACCTTCTCTGAAAAACAGAATTAAAGAAGGGGAGGGAAAGGGGGAGAGAGAGAAAAATCTACACAAATGAAGAAAAACCAAAAGAAGAGTATGGATCTCTCCCAGACCCCTGGGAGGGCAAACACTGAGAAAACTGACTTCAGAATACGAACAATGAAGAGCCCCCAGCATGAAGGGTCTTAAACTACAAACGTAGATATCAAGACAATAATGGAAAGACTAAAAAGAATTGAGGAGACAC